>NW_017670385.1:557735-578870 GCF_001879085.1 Nicotiana attenuata | reverse complement strand
ACTCACAAGTCACAAGCTAAGGGATACATAAGAGGCTCTAACTCAAGAATGTCTATACAAAGGAGAATACTGAAAGGGCTATATTTAATACAGAAAGCTGGAAAGGGACTCCTCGGTCTGCGGACGTAGCAGATATACCTCGAAGTCTACCAATACGCCTCCTTCCAAGGCTGACAGAACTGAGTGGGGGTACCTATATCTGCACAACAAAAATGTGCAGAAGAGTAGCATGAGCACACCACGGCGATGCCCAGTAAGTATCAAGACTAACCTCGATGGAGTAGTGACGAGGAACAGTCAAGGCACCTACCGGTCAAATAAACAGTATAATCATAGGAATAATGGAGCCGATATATAAATATGTGAAGTCTGCATGAATGACTAAAAATGCTACAATTCACAATAAGGAAAATAAAGGACAACAAGTAACAATGAGAATATAATAAATGATGATACGAAATGACGGCAGAATCACAATCCAAATCCTAAGGTCACAACACAGCAAGGGGGAAAACAAGTCAATAACTCATATTCTACAATGATGTTCACATAAGGTCTTATTCAACTCTTCCCACAATTTTATCAAGTCTCGGACAAACCACAACTCATGAAAAACCCAGCATCTGAAATCTAACACTTGGCATCCTATGCCCCATCAATCCCACGGTCATGCTGACAATTCACTGGCTAACTAGGGGCACTCTCACGTATAAAATGGATAAACGAGGTCGTACCTCCACCCTTAGCAAAAATCAGGAAAAATTCACCTCTAATAGGAGTGTTCATCTACATGTATGCTTGTGCGAGTGTTTTTACCAAGAATTTTACCAACTAGTAAACATAAAAAGGAGAACGGACCGCACGTACGATGTTTCCTCACAACTTCCAAGCGGTAAAGCTCATATAGGTAAGCAACCCACAATCACAATATTAAACAACTAGGAATGCCTCCGCAGGCCGTCACAATTTTTTACAATCAACCCCTGACATAGCCCACCTTATTTCGCCACGTGTGCAATTAATAACATAATAAGCGCCGCCTTATTTCGCTGCACGTGCATCATAATGTTCCCACCTTATTCCGCCACATGCGCAACCCACATATACGCATATAACATATCCCGCCTTATTACGCCGCATGTGCACAGCATCGATAGCAACAATAGCACGACAAAGACCTCGTGCAACCCTTCAACAACAACCGCACGGCAGAAACCTCGTGCATCACAGTATCAACAGCCGCACGGCAGAAACCTCGTGCATCACAGTATCAACAGCCGCACGGTAGAAACCTCGTGCATCACAGTATCAACAGCCGCACGGCAGAAACCTCGTGCATCACAGTATCAGCAGCCGTACGGCAGAAACCTGGTGCATCACAGTATCAGCAGCCGCACGGTAGAAACCTCGTGCATCACAGTATCAACAACCGCACGACAGAAAGCTCATGCATCACAGTTTCAACAACCGAACGGCAGAAACCTCGTGCGTCACAGTCTCAAGTACCACACAACAAATGACAATATATACAGGAACAAAGCAAGAGAATCACAACTAACTCATAAGGAATAACCGTAACAGAGAAATACTAAGCGCAATAAGAACAACTCAACAAGGGAGAAATAATATGAAAAACAACGATTCCATAATACTCAGTTCAAAGACAAGGAAGTTAACATGAATCAAATAATTACAATTTAGGAAATATCAACTAAACATAGGATATCTAACTTCTTTCCAATTAAGACCAATTAATTACACGAGAGATAGAAATAGTGCTTCCCAGATAAAGACAAGCGGTTAGGAATGATAATGTGACTATAGAAGGGTAATGTCTACAGTTAAACAAGTAAAAGTCAATTAGGCAACAAGAATAACCGAAAAGGGCAGATAAATTCCAAGCAAGTCATGTAGAGGTGAAACTAATAACAGGGAACTCAATCGTATCAAGAACAACTTCACATTCGGTGATTACAAGGATCTAAGAGCCTAAAAGGGGCAATTTTCCACAGATAAATCCGAGCATGCATCGTCACCTCGCGTACAAGGAATACAATCAACAAAGAAGACTCAAATCCTAAGGGGAAGTTCCCCCACACAAGGTTAGGCAAGATACTTACCTCGAACCGGCTAAAATCAACTAGCAACCACGTTCTTGCCACGAGTACTCGACTCCAAATGGCCCAAATCTATTCAATTAAATCACACATTGTAAATAACATCTCAAGCAACTGATTCTACTATTTAATTCAAAGCTAAAACACGAAATTAGGCAAAATGACCAAAATGCCCCTCAAGCCAACGTCTCGGAATCGGATGAATTTAACATTTTCAGAACCCTCGTACTCTCACGAGTCTAACCATGTAAAAATCTCTCAAATTGGAGGTCAAACACCCCCTCAAAACTCAATAATTTGGTCTATGAAGCTTTATCCATTTTTCATTAAAAATCTGAAATTAAAGGATGAGATTAAGAGGAGATTCATGGAAATTGGTCTAAATCGAGTGAGAAGCACTTACCCAAGACGCCCAGGTGAAAATCCCTTCAAAAATCGCCAAGAACCGAGCTCTAGAAGTCAAAATGTGATAAAAATGGTGAAACCCTCGAATTTGGGATTTAGTCTGTCTGCCCAGTTATTTGTTCACCGCGATCGCGGAAGGAGGGTCCCGATCCCGTAGAGGAAATTCAAGGATGCCTAGAAATACACATCGTGTTCGCGTGAAAGGGATGCGAACGCGAAGAGCAGTGGGGTGGTGGCTTATGCGAACGTGGGGTTAGGGATACGATCGCGAAGCATGGAAAAATAGGCCATCATGATCGCGGACGGTTATACGCGAACGCGAAGAAGGTTTTTGAGGTGGTCTTCAACAAAGCATCGCGATCGCGGGAGAACCATCACGATCGCGTAGATGGATATCAGAAGCAGCAGTTACAGCAGTCCAAAATGGAGGATAAAGGATCCGTAGCCCATCCGAAACACACCCGAGGCTCCCGGGATCCCGTCTAATCACACACACAAGTCATATAACCTAACACGGACTCGCTCAAAGTTTCAAATCACATAAAACAACATCGAAACGTCGGATCAAACCAAAAATCAAGCTTATGAACTTCCAAATCTTCAAATATCGAATCTCATGCCGAAACCTATCAATTCAACTCGGAATGACGCCAAATTTTGCAGACAAGTCCAAAATAACATAACTGAGCTGCTCCAACTCTCGGAATTGCATTCCGACCCCGATATCACAAAAGTCAGTTGTGGGTCAAACTTCTTCATTTTCCAACTTCAACTTTCGCCAAAATGCCCCAATTCACTCTACGGACCTCCAAATCTGAATCCGGACGCAGCCTAAGTCCAAAATCACCATACGAAGCTGTTGGGATCGTCCACGACCCATTTCGGGGTCGTTTACTCAAAAGTCCAATTCCGATCAACTTTTCACCGTTCTAACTTCCAAAACTAAATTCCTTCTTTCAATTTGACTCTAAACCATCGGTAAACCGAATTCCACCATGCACGCAAGTCGATACTCATGTTCTGAAGCTGTTCCAAACCTTATCCCGTTGAACAAAGCTTAATTTCTCAAAAAGACCGGTCGGATCGTTACATGTTGTTATTTTTATTTTTATAGTGATTGCGGTGTGTTTGCGGTATCATTTGCCGAGTATTTCATTATGGGCAATACGCCTCCTAAGAAATTCAATGCCTATGCACACCGACACTAGTTTGGTGCTCTCTTGTAGAATGATTCTAGAAAGAAGATGCAACTGAACACGCAAAGTGATAATGAGATTATTGGCAGATAGAATAAGTCGCGGAAGCGGAAAAAGTAATTACCTTTTTGGATGAACTCGATTGTTTCATTTTGTATTGTGTTATGTTATCTTGTCATTGTTGTAAGACGAATTAGATTTGTTTGTATTTGAATTTTATGAATACTTTTAAGATTTGTAATGCAAATGAGATGTCTACTATGTTATAAAGGTTTAATGAGTTTTAGTGTAATATTGGAATATTGCAATTTAGTTTATTTTGGTGTTTTCTCCTTTGATTTTGTGTAGTGAATTCAAGATATAAAAAATATACAGTAGTTTATGATACGTTATTTCTTCCAGATACACACATGATACACATATGCTACACATATGATACCTAGATGATACAATTATTTTGGATTGCTGCACAGTTAGTTTCTTCACAATAAGTTCTGCAGTTTGTTTAGTTTCCAAATCTATATTGACGAAGCCACACGCGTATGTGCAAATTTCTAAAACTATTTGCACAGTTTTCTAGCTGCTACAGCTGTTTTCCATTAGTTAGCTTTGTTATTACACAAATACAGACATGAGTAAGACCTGATACATAGAGATACATAGGTGATAAACAAGAGATACGTAGATGATACAAATATGATACATAGCTGATATAACTTCTTTTTTAATCAAACATATGTATAATTTAAAAACTACACTTGTAACACGTTTTTAAATGATAGATAGAATATTTATTTATATCTAAAAGTCAAATGACATTATGCATTGATACAATATTTGATATATTGGATTCTTGTAAATCAATATGATATTCAATAAAGTAAAATAACAAGTAATTCTAAGTTTGACATATTTCATCCTCTCTTTGGATTATTTCTACAAGCTTTCCCGTTGTGACCTTCTTCTCCACACTATCCACGTAAAATCGACCTTTTTTGTTCTCTTTTAGATATTGGCTTGCACCTCCCCTTCCTTGGCCTTCCTATTGATTTAGTCATGTCTGGTGGCTAGACTTTTTTATCTAGAACTTCTACAGGATTTTTTCATGCACTTTCATCAGGAACCGGATAAATTAGAATTTCATAGGTCTTCAATAGGTACTTTTTGGTATAGTACACTGATTAATACTCAATGTGATCCATGTATTTATATTTTAATACTGCCCAAGCATGTGCACATGGCAGTTCATCCAACTGAAACCTTCTACAGCTGCAAGTTCGATCTTTTAGGAACACCATTCTCTGCTTACCCTTATCAAGAACTGAATATAAATAACTCGTCAAAGGGGTCACCTATATAAATTATCAACTATCGTTAGTGGTGACAAAGAAGATGCCCTCAAAATACATATACTGGAGAGTCTACAAGATTCAAAAGAGCTTAATATCATGTCAAACCAAGAAATCTTTCAGCAGTGGAGTAGGCATAGATACTACATAAAATTGAAAGCCTTATATACACTATAATATTGCTTTTGTGTGGACAATGATATTAGAAAACATTAGCTTTAATCAATTTGGTCTCCCTGTGTGGTACATGTGGACACTGGTTTAATAGAATCATATAAAGCGTTCAAGATATAACAGATCCGTGAATTCAAAATGATATGATTACATATTATATGCACAAGTAAGTATCTACAGATTCTAGTCATACCTTCATCCGATGTGACAATTCGAGATTCTACATCAGCATTGTATCATATTTTTTTCCAAGATCAGTAAATGACTATTGTATTCTTTTGGTTTGTAATATTTTATCGTCTGATCAATTGCCTTATGTACTCAAACAAAGGTAGTACCGGAGTTCCCTAGCAGCCTTGAGCGCTGCATTGATCGACTCCACAATGTTTGAAGTCATTGTCAATATTCTGTTGACAGTGAAATGTGCTCTGGACCATCTTTCATACCCAACGTTGATTAAGTAATCTTTGACCCTCTTATCAATTCTCTCTATCCCTTCCATATGGTAATCAAACTTTTCAACTGTGTATGCTTTGGCCATAGCAAAAAATATATCTTTGAGCTACAAATGGTTCTTCTTGTAATTTTTCTTTACATTATTCCACAGATGTCATATGCAGACATAGTGAGGTACTTGTGGATAAAATATTTCCGCAAAATTTTCAATGCCTTCGTGCCTGTCCGAGACTATATACATTCACTTCCTTTCCCCAAATGCATCCTTGAACCTTGCGAAAAACCACTCCCAGAAAGCATTATTCTCTGAATCTACTATGGCATATGCGAGTGGTAGGATATTACCTAATAAACTGAATCATATAAACATATGTGAGTATATACATTAATAATATATATTTTTAACATTATTTTTCTTATTTTACCTGCCGGATCTTGTGTGGATGCTATCAATAATGTTCATATGTATGTCGATTTAAGAAATATTATATCTACAACAACAACTGATTTGCAATACTGTCATCTTTTTATGGACGAATATAGTGCAACGAAAGCATACATGAACATGCCTTCCTCTGTTTTTATTCAAACTTACCATCGCTATAGTATTCGTAAGAACCAACATATAAAAGTAGCTTAGCAACTTTCCATATGATTCGCTCGGGTTCCCTCTCAGTAGTTGAACTGTATATTCCTTCGATCTCCATGCTTGCATATATGTCATTTGAAGACCATATTGCTTGTTCATTTCTCCAATTATGTCATTAGGAGTGTATATTATTTTTGGGTCTTTGTACTTGTCTACCAGAAGGCTGCTGATGAGTTTTGCAGTTGCTTGTGCATAAGATCTGTCTTTCAGCGGGTATGAGAGCAGTTTACTGAAATTTCTGACCTTGAAAAGTTTTGCTATTTTCATGCTCAAGATTTAAAACACAAATCGCAATTGTTGTTGATGCATACTATGCAATAACCACGACAACTTTTCCATTAATAAACAGAGTGAAATGAAATATAATGGTATATAGTGATACACACTCCATCCACAATACGAGATGAAAAAATACAATGAATATACAGTACTAAACGGTGACAACCACAATTTAAAAGTGTACAACAACAAACTTACAAGAAGCAACTTATTTTCTGCATAATTATGCTTCTAACAACAACTACGATATACATTGAGGTACATAATAATACAGTAAATATTTGATACCTGCTTTCACTTGATCTGTGCACCTTAAACTGAAATGTTTCATTAACTTCCAAGTGCTTCATGAGTTTGGCTATCGTAGCCTTGTCCTTATAAATTTGACCTTCTTCTACATCTATGTGTTGAGGGTTAGTTATTACAAAGAGGCTTATAGTAGAGTTATTACAAGTTAGTGAGGGATTAAGAGGTTAAGTCCTAGGTTACAATAGTTTGTAATCTGAAGTTTGCTCAGTAGTGAAGTTGAAATCCTACGAGGGTAGGTCGTGGTTTTTAATCCCGTGAGCTGGGGGTTTTCCACGTAAAACTCCATCGTGTTATTTACTTACTACTCTGTGTGTGTGTTATGTGGAAACTAACAGAGAACTTAGTTCTATATAGTTTGGTGAATCCTTAATTTCTATCGCCATGATATTGGTAAATTGGTTAAGAGCACAAACCACCCAATCAGAGACTGCTGTGTTGAAAGGAAACCTGCCCAATCTGAAACACACCACCCATATAGTTTCAAATCACATGCACTACGCAATAAAATACCTTGTCCCAGTTTTCCTTTCAAAAATCGAACAACCCGTAGTGCAGCTTCCTAGTGTTCTTCTCTTGGGCATTAGTATATGCACACGGTAGGACAACTCTAGTCTAGTAAGCACAAATATACCCGTATTTTTGTTTTAAGCTTTACTTGTTTCAAATTGAACGCTCGACTCATCGAGCCGTACTTTGTCTGGATAATTTTTCAAGTTTTAATCAAATGAATTTGCTTCTTTATTATTCACTATTATCTTTACATTTTTCTTTTCTACAACATTATTATTACTTTTCCTGATGAACCAGTAAATGTGACATGTAATGAGGCAACGCAACATGAGAATAGTGATTCAGAGGAAGAGGATGAGATACCTGAGGAAATTATCAGGGAGGTTGAAAATTTTGAGAATAAGAGTAAGTCCAATCTGGACGAGATCGAAGCAGTAAATTTGGGAGACGCCGAGACCGTCAAGGAGACGCGTATCAACATTCACTTGTCACCAACAGAGAAAGAAGAGTACGTCCGGTTCCTAAGAGAGTATGAGGACATTTTCGCATGGTCATATGATGACATGACCGGTTTGAGCACTTCCATAGTAGCTCACAAGTTGCCTACTAATCCCATGTGTCCGCCAGTCAAGCAAAAGCTCCGAAAATTCAAACCAGACATGAGCCTAAAATCAAGTAGGAAGTTACCAAACAGATCAAAGCCAAAGCTCTCAGGAGGGTTGAGTGCCCAACCTGGTTAGCCAACATTGTGCCAGTTCCGAAGAAGGATGGGAAGGTCAGAGTATGTTTCGACTACCGGGATCTAAACAGAGCAAGTCCCAAGGATGACTTCCCATTGCCAAATATACACATCCTGATCGATAATTGCGCAAAGCATGAACTCCAATCCATTGTAGATTGCTTCGCGGGTTATCACCAGATTTGGATGGATGAAAAGGATGTAGAGAAGACAACTTTTATTACACCATGGGGTGTATATTGTTACAAGATGATGCCATTTGGTTTAAAGAACGCTGGGGACACTTACATGAGAGCCATGACAACCATCTTCCATGATATGATACACAAAGAAATAGAGGTGTATGTGGACGATGTCATTATCAAATCCAAGAAGGCCGCAGATCACATAGCGGACTTGAGAAAGTTCTTCGACAGGCTAAGGAGGTACAACTTGAAACTGAACCCCGCAAAGTGTGCATTCGGGGTTCCCGCAGGAAAATTATTGGGATTCATTGTCAGTCGTCGAGGGATCGAGCTGGATCCATCTAAAGTCAAGGCGATTCAGGAGTTACCTCCACCTAAGAGCAAAATGGATGTAATGTGCTTCCTAGGGCGTCTCAACTACATCAGCCGCTACATAGCACAATCCACAGTCATATGTGAACCCATCTTCAAGATGCTGAGGAAAGATGCTGAAACAAGCTGGAAAGAGGATTGTCAGAAAGCCTTTGACAGAATCAAGGAATGCCTATCCACACCACCAGTTCTAGTCCCGCCACAACCAGGAAGACCTTTGCTACTATATTTATCTGTACTAAATGGAGCCTTCGGATGTGTTTTGGGACAACATGATGGGATAGGAAGGAAGGAGCAGGCCATATACTACTTGAGCAAAAAGTTCACACCTTACGAAGCGCGGTACTCTCTGCTTGAACGCACTTGCTGTGCTTTGACCTGGACGGCTCAGAAATTGAGGCATTACTTCTGTGCCTACACTACCTACCTCATATCCAGGATGGATCCTCTAAAGTACATATTCCAGAAACCCATGCCGACTGGAAAGTTGGCCAAATAGAAGATACTATTAAGTGAGTTCGATATCGTCTGCGTGAACATCTTGCTGAGAATCCGGTGGGAGGAGAATACGAACCTTTGAAAACGAATTTTCCTGACGAAGAAGTATCATTCATAGGAGAGGACATCACCGAAGCATATGACGGTTGGAGGACGTTCTTTGACGGAGCCGCAAATTTCAAAGGAGTGGGCATCGGAGCAGTTTTGGTATCAAAAATGGGTCAGCGTTATCTGGTATCGGCTAAACTCAGATTTTCCTACACCAATAACATGGCGGAATATGAAGCCTGCATACTAGGGCTCAACATGGCAGTCGACATGAACATTTAGGAGTTGCTGGTAATAGGTGATTCAGATTTGCTTGTGCACCAGGTACAAGGAGAGTGGGCCGCCAAGAATTCCAAGATATTACCATATCTGCACCATGTGCAGGAATTGAGAAAGAGGTTTACAAAGATAGAGTTCGGACATGTTCCCAGAATTCAAAATGAGTTTGCCGATGCACTGGCCACTTTGTCCTCCATGATACAACATCCAGATAAGAACTACATTCATCTCACTCTGGTGAGGATCCACAATCAGCCGGCATATTGTGCTCATGTCGAGGAAGAAGCGGATGGAAAGCCTTGGTTCCACGACATCAAAGAATACTTATCAAAAGGAGAATACCCGGAGCATGAAAATCACACTCAGAAACGCACACTCCGGAGACTATCAAATCACTTCTTCCATAGCGGGGGGAACTTGAACAGAAGAACTCCTGACTTGGGTCTACTAAGATGTGTTGACGCAAAGGAAGCTTCTAAGCTACTTGAGGATGTGCATGCTGGGACCTGTGGTCTACACATGAATGGTTTCGTCTTGGCCAAGAAGATACTCAGGGCAGGTTACTTTTGGATGACCATGGAGACGGATTGCATTCAGTATGTCCGCAAATGCTTTCAATGTCAAGTGCATGCCGACATGATAAAAGTGCCGCCAAACGAGCTCAATGCAACAAGCTCACCTTGGCCATTCGCCGCCTGGGGGATGGATGTTATTGGTCCAATTGAGCCCACTGCTTCAAACAGACACAGGTTTATTATGGTCGCCATCAATTACTTCACAAAATGGGTCGAGGCTGCACCTTACAAAGCTGTAACCAAGAAGGTCGTCGCGGACTTTGTCGAAGACCGTATTGTTTGCCGATTTGGAGTTCCTGAGTCCATTATTACTGACAACGCCGCCAACCTCAATAGTGATCTGATGAAAGCTATATGTGAAGCTTTCAAAATCAAGCACAAGAATTCCACAGCCTATAGATCTTAGATGAATGGATCCGTAGAAGCCGCCAACAAAAACATCAAGAAGATACTAAGGAAAATGGTAGAGAACCACAAACAATGGCATGAGAAGTTACCCTTTGCCCTGTTAGGGTAGCGCACCACGGTTCGCACATCAACCGGGGCAACTCCCCACATGTTGGTTTATGGTACCGAAGCTGTCATCCCAACCGAGGTGGAGATTTCTTCTCTAAGGATAATACAAGAAGCTGAACTCAGCAACGCAGAGTGGATAAGAAGTCGCTATGAACAATTGGCCCTTATCGATGGAAAGAGGATGAATGCAGTATGTCACGGCCAACTTTATCAGAACAGAATGTCCAGAGCTTTCAACAAAAGGGTCAAACTAAGACAGTTCGCACTAGGACAGCTGGTATTGAAGAAAATCTTCCCACATCAAGATGAAGCCAAAGGGAAATTCTCTCCCAACTGGCAAGGTCCGTACATGGTCCATAGGGTGTTAACAGGAGGAGCACTAATACTTGCAGAAATGGATGGAGAAATCTGGCCAAAACCGATCAGTTCAGACGCAGTCAAAAGATACTATGCTTAGATTATTTTTCATTTCCTCATCTGATGTAATTGAACTACGCTTGACCTGATTCCCATTTAATAGGGGATACGTAGGCAGCCTTATGGGTTCGATCATATCATAATAAAATTTTACCCCAAGATTAGAAACTGGGGCAGAATTTTGAGGAAGACCCTCAAAATTCCGGAGCAAGTCCAGCCAACGCCAACATATGTCAGACGGTCAGAAATCAGTTAGGAAACTGGGGCAGAATTTTGAGAAGGACTCTCAAAATTCCGAAGGGAGTCCGGCAAGGTCTATCGTCTACAAACGGTCGAAGATCATCTACCAAACTAGGGCAGAATTTTGAGGAGGACCCTCAAAATTCCGATATGAGAAAGTTGTAATGTCTCTGAAATGTGTTACAGTTACTAGTTCATCTAAAATATGTGATATTTCTCTATGTTTTCATAATAATAACTGTATTTTTATCAATAATTGCATATTTTCGAAAACTCTATTTTCATTACAGTCAGGTATCACCTAGGGGAACTCAAAAGGCTTTCAGAACGGAGCAAAGCAAAGCCAGAACAGAAGCACGAACCAACCTTCCCCCCACAAAACTTACAATGTTTCTTTGAACGCAGACACATCTGACGTAACGATAACATCCGTGTAGCAAGATCGCAATCAATCACCGAACACATCTCCAGCAAAGACATATGCTACTCTTATTCGCTTCTTGCTTTTTGCATGGGACTAATCCCTGTCCTGTACATTTGCATGAGGCTAATCCCTGCCTCTCCATTTGCATGAGGCTAATCCTTGCCTCCACATTTTGCATGGGACTAATCCCTGTCCCGTACATCTGCATGAGGCTAATCCCCTTGACTCCATGAGGCTAATTCTTGCCTCCATATTTGCATAAGGCTAATCTCTGCCTCCATATTTGCATGAGGCTAATCCCTGCCTCCCCATTTGCATGAGTCTGATCCTTGACTCCCTGTTTGCATGAGTCTAATTCTTGACTCCATGAGGCTAATCCTTACCTCCACATTTGCATGAGGCTAATCCCTGCCTCCCCATTTGCATGAGGCTAATCCTTGCCTCCACATTTTGCATGGGACTAATCCATGTCCCGTACATCTGCATGAGGCTAATCCCTGCCTCCATATCTGCATGAGTCAAATCCTTGACTCCATGAGGCTAATCCTTGCCTCCACATTTGCATGAGTCTAATCCTTGACTCCCTGTTTGCATGAGTCTAATCCTTGACTCCCTATTTGAATGAGTCTAATCCTTGACTCCTTATTTGCATGAGTCTAATCCTTGACTCCCTATTTGTATGAGTCTAATCCTTGACTCCCTATTTGCGTGAGTCTAATCCTTGACTCCCTGAGGCTAATCCCTGCCTCCCCATTTGCATGAGTTTAATCCTTGACTCCCTGCTTGCATGAGTCTAATCCTTGACTCTATGAGGCTAATCCTTGCCTCCATATTTGCATGAGTCTAATCCTTGACTCCCCATTTGCATGAGTCTAATCTTTGACTCCCTGCTTGCAGGAGTCTAATCCTTACTCCATCTTGCATGAGTCTAATCCCCGACTCCATACTGCATGAGGCTAATCCCTGCCTCCCTATTGCATGAGGACTAAGCATTGTCCCTTTGCGCACAAATATTGCTCTATTTTCAGTATTATTTATTTGTTTTTCGATCGGGCTAAGCTCTGCCCTCCATTTCAGAAGACTAAGCCTTGTCTTGTAAACATCATACTATTTCATATCATGGGCTAGAATATCGCCAATCTATCCAAAAGCGTCATAGTCTAAAGGCATCATCCTTATAGCCGGTAGACACCATGCCATGGCCTGAGGATCTCTTAAAATTGCATATCATTATTCAAAGGCGTCATGGTTCGAAGGTACCATTTTCATGACCCAAGAACATCATTTCATGGCCTGCGAATCCCTCACTAAACAATTCATGGCCCAGGACGTCATGGTCTAAGGACGTCATCTTTAATCGTCCAAAGACAACTTTCATGGTCCGAAGGGAACTTGCATCATGTTTAATGCATGGTATACGCTTGTATTGCTTCTATTTGCAGGAAACCCGGCAAGCAACGACTATTCGAGTAGGAGCGATCCCTCTCCAGTTCTCCCAACCACATCGAGCCTAACCCCTTCCATAAAACCGTTCATTTGTTCAGCCCTAGATGTGGTGTCCGTCCTTGAAATGACTTCATCGGTACACTTCGCCGACGAATCCGGAACTACACATAGCCTGATTCCTGTAAAACCAGGGATATGTAGGCATCTCAGAAGCTAGGGTGCGGCCTAACCTCTCGAACCGTTTCGCTCGGTCAAAATTGGCCATCATTTCTTTACCCGAAAACTATTTCATCCTTCCCGGGTANCATGTCCAAGTAAGGCCTGAACACTCGGTTCATCAACTCCATAAATGCTGCTGGGGCATTGGTCAACCCAAACGACATGACCAAGAACTCGTAATGCCCATACCGAGCAAGGAAAGCTGTCTTAGGGACATCGGATGCCCTAATCCTCAACTGGTGGTAGCCAGATCTCAAGTCTATCTTGGAAAACACCTTCGCACCCTGAAGCTGGTCAAACAAATCATGAATCCTCGGCAGTGGATACTTGTTCTTAATCGTCACTTTGTTCAATTGCCGGTAATCAATGCACATCCTCATCGATCCATCCTTTTTCTTCACAAATAAAACTGGCGCACCCCAAGGAGAAACACTAGGCCTGATGAAACCCTTCTCTAGCAGATCTTGCAACTGGTCCTTTAACTCCTTCAACTCTAGCGGGGCCATGCGATACGGCGGAAAAGAAATGGGCTGCGTGCCTGGGGCCAGATCAATACAGAAATCAATATCCCTGTCGGGCGGCATACCCGACAGGTCTGAAGGGAAAACCTCGGGGAACTCCCGAACAATAGGGACAAAATCAATAGAAGGAACCTCTGAGCTGGAATCGCGAACATACGCCAGGTAAGCTAGACACCCCTTCTCGACCATGCGTCGAGCCTTCACATATGAGATAACACTGCGGGTGGCATGACCTGGGGTCNGCTGATGCTGGTCGAGGCCAATTCTTGACTGCCTTAATCTTCTTCGGGTCCACCTGAATACCCTCTGCTGATACAACATGACCCAGGAATGCAACCGAACTCAACCAGAACTCGCACTTCGAGAACTTAGCATATAACCGACTATCCTTCAGAGTCTGAAGAACGACTCTGAGGTGTTGCTCGTGCTCCTCCTGGCTGCAGGAGTACACCAAAATATCATCAATAAAGACTATCACGAACATGTCCAAATATGGCCTGAACACTCGGTTCATCAACTCCATGAATGCTGCTGGGGCATTGGTCAACCCAAACGACATGACCAGGAACTCATAATGCCCGTACCGAGTGCGGAATGCTGTCTTAGGGACATCGGATGCCCTAATCCTCAGCTGATGGTAGCCAGATCTCAAGTCTATCTTTGAAAACACCTTTGCACCCTGGAGCTGGTCGAACAAATCATCAATCCTCGGCAGTGGATACTTGTTCTTTATCGTCACTTTGTTCAATTGCCGGTAATCAATGCACATCCTCATCGATCCATCCTTTTTATTCACAAATAACACCGGCGCACCCCAAGGAGAAACACTAGGCCTGATAAAACCCTTCTCTAGCAAATCTTGCAACTGGTCCTTTAACTCCTTCAACTCTGGCGGGGCTATGCGATACGGCGGAATAGAAATGGGCTGCGTTCCTCGGGCCAGATCAATACAGAAATCAATATCCCTGTCAGGCGGCATACCCGGCAGGTCTGAAGGGAAAACCTCGGGGAACTCCCGAACAATAGGAACAGAATCAATAGAAGGAACCTCTGAGCTGGAATCGCGAACATACTCCAGATAAGCTAGGCACCCCTTCTCGACCATGTGTTGAGCCTTCACATATGAGATAACACTACGGGTGGCATGACCTGGGGTCCCTCTCCACTCCAATCGGGGTAAATCTGGCAAAGCCAAGGTCATGGTCTTGGCGTGACAATCCAAGATAGCATGATACGGGGACAACCAATCCATCCCTAATATAACGTCGAAATCCACCATGTCTATGAGCAATAAATCAACACGGGTCTCAAGACCCTCAAACACTACCACACAAGAACGATGAACTCGGTCGACCACTATAGAATCACCCACCGGTGTAGATACATAAACAGGAATACCCAAAGCATCACTAGGCATAGTCAGGTAGGGTGCATAATAGGACGACACATATGAATACGTAGACCCAGGTTCAAATAGCACTGAAGCATCCCTATCATATACCAGAATAGTACCTGTAATAACTGCATCTGAAGACTCAGCCTCTGGCCTGGCTGGAAGAGCATAACACCGGGGTTGGGCCCTACCTCCCTGAACCATATCTTTGGGACGATCGGCTGCTGGCTGGCCTCTACCTCTGGCGGTCCGAGCTCCACCTCTATGGTCTCTACCTCCACCTCTATGGCCTCTACCCCCGCCTCTAGCTGGCTGGGCGGGCTGTGGATCACCTGATGCCTGAATCATAGGATGAGGACCCTGCTGTTGAGAGCTGTCCGAAGCTCGAGGGCAATACCTGGCAATGTGCCTCGTGTCGCCACACGTGTAACAAGCCCTCGGCTGTTGAGAATAACGGAGTGGTGGTGCGCTGATAGGTGCTGATGGTGAACTGAAAAGCTCCTGGTCAGAAGACTGCGGCTGAGAGCCACGACCACCTGAAGTACCATGTGAGACCTGTAGGGCTGACTGAAAGGGTCTCGGAGGATGGCCTCTACCATAAGAATCCCCACCTCCAGACGAGGTACCACTGAATCTACCTGCATGACGGGGTCTCTTGTCTGACCCATGACCACCTCCCCGTGCAAGAGCCATCTCAACTCTACGGGCCGCATTGGCCGCCTCCTGAAAAGAAATCTCGCTACCAGCTCCCGTAGCCATCTGGAGACGGATCGGCTGAATCAATCCATCAATAAACCTCCGTACCCTCTCTCGCTCTGTGGGGAGTATAACAATAGCATGGCGTGCCAAATCAATGAACCGAGTCTCATACTGCGTGACTGTCATAGTGGCCTGCTGGAGGCACTCGAACTGCCTGCGGAGAGCCTCTCGCTGAGTAACTGGGAGAAACTTCTCCAGAAACAACTCTGCAAACTGATTCCATGTCAATGCTGGCGACCCTGCTGGTCTAGATAAACAATAGTCCCTCCACCAAGTCTTGGCGGACCCTGCAAGCCGAAAGGTGGCGAAGTCGACCCCATTGGTTTCCACAATGCCCATAGTCCTGAGGATCTCATGGCAGCTGAATAAGAAATCCTGTGGATCCTCTGAAGAAGCACCGCTGAATGTGGTGGTGAAGAGCTTGGCGAACCTATCAAGCCTCCACAAAGCATCTGAGGACATAGCCGCTCCATCGCCGGTCTGAGTCACAATACCCGGCTGAACTGCCACCGCTGGCTGAACCACGGGAACCTGTGCCTGGGGAGCTACCTGCTCCGGAGTACGTGTAGCAGGAGTCTGAACCCCTCCTCCAGCCTGAGAAGTGGCTGGTGCTACTGGAAGCAAACCCGCTCTAGTGACGCTCTCCACAAAGCCTACCAATCTTACCAGAGCGTCCTGAAGAACTGGGGTGGCTATGAACCCCTCTGGGACCTGAGCTGGGCCCACCGGAGCTGCTGGGGCTGGAGCCTCCTCATCATAATCAACATGAGGCTCCACCTCTGGGACTGCTGCTCGGGGCTGAGCTCTGCCCCGGCCTCGACCTCTGGCACGGCCCCGGACTTGCCCTCTGCCCCTCGTAGGAGCTGCTACTAGGGGCTCGGGCTGCTGCGCGGTAGAAGAGGAAGCACGTGTTCTCGCCATCTGCGAAAGAACAGAGTGGAAAGACAATCAGTATTTTGGGAAACAGATTCGCACGACAAGAAAGAACAGAAGTGAAGTTTTCCTAACTCTGTAGCCTCTGGGGATAAATACAGACGTCTCCGTACCGATCCCTCAGACTCTACCGAGTTTGTCCGTGAGTTGTGAGACCTATGTAACCTAGTGCTCTGATACCAACTTGTCACGACCCGGATTTCCCACCCTCGGGAGTCGTGATGGCGCCTACTAATAGGAGCTAGGCAAGCCAAATAATTTAACATTTCTCTCAACATCATTAACAGTATAAAGAAGAACGAGGCAATTAATATAAAAGCGGAAGTCTCGAAACATAAATAACTGAAACCAAGTGCGGAAATTCAAAGACACTTCTACCCAGATCTGATGTCACTAACTCACGAACTTCTACTGAATGCTAAATACAAAGTCTGAATAAGAATACAGTACTTTCTGATTCGATACAAGGGAAATCAAACGAAAGACAGAGATAAGAGAGACTCCGGGCCATGCGGACGCCAGCAAGGCTACCTCAGAAATCTCCGGACTGAAGTAAGCTCCCAATGCTCCTACTAATGTCCAAAAGCTCCAGCTCCGGTACTATGATCTGTGCAAAAAGCACAGAAGTGTAGCATCAGCACAACCGACCCCATGTGCTGGTAAGTGCCTGGCCTAACCCCGGCGAGGTAGTGACGAGGCTAGACAGGACCTACCAAAAACAACCTGTGCAGATATATATATACACAAAGGCAACAGAAATAACAACAGAGAATATCAACTAAAAGGGGGAAGGGGGCATGCTCGGGGAAAAATACAGCGAACACAGATCAGCGGATATAACGATGAAACTATCCCAATACCATAGCTCATTTATAGGTGGTCGGCGCGCCACACGATCCCATTTCTTAATTCATAGTGGACGGCGTGCCACACGATCCCATTTCGTAATTCATAAGTGGACGGCGTGCCACGCGATCCCATTTCATAATATATAAGTGGACGGCGTGCCACACGATCCCATATTACAGAATATAATTGGACGGCGTGCCAGACGATCCCATATCATAGTATATAAGTGGACGGCGTGCCACACAATCCCATATTATAGTTCAAAATATCCGACTTTGTAAAGAAGGCCTCATTAGGGGAATTCGACAGCATAACACTTTAACCCGACAAGGGTACAGCTAACAGCCCAAATATCCCGGCTAGGGAGAGTACATAATAATAGTCTACACGTCCCGGCAAGGGAATAATCACAACACATCCTCTTTTAAATCACTTCTTTCTCGACTATCACATTCTTGTTCGAGCCAACGCTCCAAAATATACCAATCACAATTCTTCCTCAACCATTCACATTATATGAAATTTATCAATTAAATAAGGAAATTGTGTCACGTCATTCGAATTAAAGCAGTTAAGACTCACGGTCATGCTAGACTCCGGTGCATAGATAACCGTCACCATGCCTATACACCGTACTCCACATTTAGCAAGTAGCAAATGACATCCTAATCCTATTCCCTCAAGCCAAAGTTAGAACAAACACTTACCTCAAAATGCTCCAAACTCAACTCAATCCTCTAGTATAGCTTTACCCTTCGAATTCTCCACCAAACCGCTCGAATCTAGTCACAAATTACTTGAGTGTATCAACAAAGGCTAATCTAATAAATTTGAATGCATGAAAAGTGAATTTCCCAAAGTTTGTTCAAAAATCCCAAAAATGCCCCCGGGCCCACGTGGTCAAAACCCGAGGTTCGAACCAAAACCCGACTACCCATTCCCCCATGAACTCAGATATTTAAGTTATTTTGGAATCGGACCTCAAATTGAGGTCCAAAACTCCCAAATTTTGAAACCCTAGTTCTACCCTAAATTCCCAAATTCCCCCATTAAAATCTTTTTTTTGAAGTTGAAATTATGTTTAAGGATGTTAAGAAGCATAGAAAATAAGTTAGAAATCACTTACCAATCGTTTTGAAGGAGAAGAATCGTTCGCCTCTTATGTTTTGGGTTTTGAAAAAGTGCAAAATGACTGAAAATCTCTTTATATACTTTGCTGAAGGACTGGCGTGGACCGCTCAAAAATGCCCCGCGGCCGCGCCGAGGAAGGGAGGGAAAATAACTCTCTGAACCTACCCAGCGCGGACCGCACGATTTTGGTGCGCGGCCGCGCTGGTGTCTTGCACTTGGGGCCTTCTCTGAATCTCCCAGCGCGGACCGCACGAACTTGGTGCGCGGCCGCACTGGTCAAACCAAGGCTGAGGACCCCTCTGGATCTGGCAACGCGGACCGCGCGGACTGCACCGCGGCCGCGCTTGGGCCTGCAACACTGCAACATCTGTTACTTTAAGCCTAAGGCCTCCCGGGACCTACTCAAAACTCACCCGAGCCCTCAAGGCTCCAAACCAAGCATACACACTAACTCAATAACATCCTACGAACTCATCCGTGCGATCCAATCGCCAAACAACATCGTAATCATCAAATTAGGCCTCAAGACCCATGATTTCCTTCCAATTTTCATAAGACATCAAGTTTAGAGTTTTTTTGTCCAAAACACGTCAAACGACGTCCAAATCTAACCAAACTTTACAGCAATTGCTTAAATCACATTTAAGACTTGTGCCGGGCGTAGGAACCAAAATACGAGCCCAACAGCACAGTCTTCTAAACAAATAACGCTTTCAAATTCTTTAATTATTTTCAGAAAACAATTTCACACAATAATTCATTTCTCGGACTTGGAACCTCGGAATTTGATTTCGGGCACACACCCAAGTCCCAAAGTTTCCTACGGACCCTCCGGGACTGTCGAACCACGAGTCCGGGTCCGTTTATCCAAAACGTTGACCAAAGTCAAACTCGATCAATTTAAAACATCAAATTTTATTAATTTTCTCACAAATTCACATGTAAACTTTCCGGTTACGCGCCCGGACTGCGCACACAAGTCGAGGCAACCCCCAAGTGAGGTTTCCA
Organism: Nicotiana attenuata; assembly: GCF_001879085.1. Lineage (NCBI taxonomy): Eukaryota > Viridiplantae > Streptophyta > Magnoliopsida > Solanales > Solanaceae > Nicotiana > Nicotiana attenuata. Next base: position 558,874 of record NW_017670385.1, on the reverse strand, counting down.
GGGCCTCAGAAGTACAGAGGAGTAGGAATACAGGTGATGACCCCTTTGGGTCGTCACAGGTTCCTTACCTAATTTTAAGTTACATGGGATTATTGGGTTAAACTAAGTTGCGGGTTGCTAAACTATTAATTAATCATTGGTGGTCAATTAAAAGCAAATAATTAATTAAATCTAGTCTTGAAAAGAATAAAAAAAAACATGTAAGAGTTATAATAAATATTATATCATGGAATATTACTTAATTACTTAAAGGGGACCTAAGATTTTATGCCTAATGGATCAACTCCCCTGCAAAGTCTCCTATGACTTTTACAGCCAAAGTGCAATGGCTATTGAGGCAATTTGTGTATGATCTCCAACTACCTCCATCATTATCTTTGAGTTGCTAACCTAAAAGCACACTAATCAATTCTAGCCCGCGTCTTAATTCAAAACTATATGTCCCTTCCTATAGTCCATGAGGCTTTGGACACTATTCTAAAGGGAAGGTTCTAGACTTAAGGAAAAATCTCAGGTTTCTATTTCTATTCTTATTAGCGTCACATAAAAGGAGCACATTGGGACATAAACAAGTAACACGCAAGTAAGGGCTCATGTTGGCTTCCGAATTAATTTAGTAAATAAGTAATAATAAATATAGTAAGATTAAGCTCTTAAGATATAGTAAATTTTCTAATTTTAATATTCAAAGACATGACAATAATAAACTCGAATGTAGTAAGTATTAGATGTATGAGTAGTAAAATGAAGTAGATCAAAGCTTATTCAAGGAGATGAACTAGTTAATTAAAATTGAAAGAAGTGATCATTGAGATAAATGCTTAAGAGTCTGTTTGGAAAGCCATCATGTAATTGGAATTGATGTAATTACTAGGGTAGTAATTACACAGCTTAATAATTACACAGTTGTATAATTACGACGACCTGTTTGTTTGTCATAGTGTAATTACAAGTTTACTGTTTGGTTGCACAAGTGTAATTACACAATTAGATTAAACTTTAAATTAAGTAATTATCAAAACTTAAAAGTTAATATAATAAATATATACCTATAAATTTTTATAAATATAAACGATTTATATTTGGTATTTAAGATGTATACTTTTTCGTGGATATATATTAATTTGGTAATTATATAT
>NW_017670385.1:469936-557719 GCF_001879085.1 Nicotiana attenuata | reverse complement strand
TATATATATATATATATATATATATATATATATATATATATATATATATATATATATATATATATATATATATATTAAACTAATAATATATAGTTTAGATACCTACAAAAATTAAACATTTACGTTTTGTAAGAACATCATGGAATTCATGTTTGATCGAATAAATTAAGTTCTGTAAATATAATGTCATAACATTATCAAATATTTGACAAAACTAATCTATCAATTCTAACTAAAAAATGAACTACATGCAATGTGAGCCAATACTACTAAAATAAGTAAATTGGAACCATGAATATAACACAATTTCAAAATTCAAAAAAACAAAATACTTTAACATATGTCAAATTCCAACATAATAATAGTAAGTTCCGCTACAACATAAGATTAGGAAACATGATAAGTTTATAACCACATTAAACAACAAAATTCCACTTTAATTGCATCACTCATTATATGCCAAGTTTGTTAATGACTCATTATTTCTAATATTAGGAGGTATAGTTTCAAAAAATAAAATATAAGCAATTACATGGAATCACAAGAAGTAAAGATAGAGAAATAAAAGATAAATAATGTACAAAAAAAAAGATAATTTAAAATTTCAAAATGAAATTAAAAAGTAAAAATAAAATTAAAAAATTAAAATAATAGAAATAAAAAGTTAAAAAGAAAATAAAGTGAAATAAAAACAAAAAGGAAAGAAACTAAAAAGCAACCTTGTAATTACGCAGTGTAATTACCACCAATTCTCACCTCCCCTCGAGAATTGGAGAGTGGAATTACATCCCTCTAATTACACCCAATTCCATGTTGACCAAGTAATTACTTGGTCAGACAAACATGCCAAATTGTATAATTATACCCAATTACGTCCAAATCTATTTCCAAAGTGGCTTTCCAAATATGCTCTAAGTAACGTGTGCCCAGGCATTGTGATAAGGACGAAGAAATAGTTTGCCAAACCCAAAGATGTATTCTAGCTAAGTACTAAAAAAAATTATATCTTTTCTGCGAAAATGAAGTTCAACAATACATAGAATAGGTTCTGCGCATTTCATGCAAGTGGACCAGAAGCTTAAACACTGAGCTGTTTATTTAAAAGACCAAAATATTTACAAAATATTTGAGTACCAAAATGCAGGAAACTTGGTCTTTTTCAAAAAACCCATATTACTATCACGAACGAGAGCCATAATTCAGCATAGAATCAGACAAAAGCTTCTTTATCTTATAGCTGGATGTATCTGCTAAGTTATAATAGGTACTACAACAGAGATGCTATTTAAAATTAAAAAATTAATCACTCCATCCCATCAGTCCCCAATTAATTATCATATCCAGTTATTACATGCCAATTGAATAAAATTGCGACCTAGAGCTCGAGAAACTTAGGCAAACTTTGACTTCGAAACATATCATCTTGGCCTTCCCAATCCCGGGCGACTCCAAACTTGACTCAAACATCGAAATATGCCCTGTTAACGGAACTAACAAAATAAATACACAAAAGAACACATACATATGATTATGGATGTCATGTCGTGCACAGGTACATGTGTTCATAACATCATCAAGCCTCTGAAGGCATCCCATCATATCATCTCGGCCATTGTGGGCAAAATCATCAACGTATACCAGCTGATCATGTGGTGGTGCATATATAACGCCGTAACCTTTTCCCATATCCCATATACATATATATACATATATACGCTTATATAACGTAATCTGGTCATGGGTCAATGTAAATGAATGCAATGCATGAGAAGTACGTCAATAAAATCTCTCGAAATGTCATAAGACCATTATGCATGTGACTAATATCATGAAATAAATTTTATCAACTTACGTATTTTTCTGAGACCCATGAACAAATGATAAAATAATAGGACACATGGGGAATCAAGAACGTAGGAACCTCTAGTATTTCTACGAATAGAGTCATTTATGTAAGTTGTGCATTTGCTCGTTTTGTTCGTATCGTAGGGATCATGCCAAAAAGAAAGAAGGGATAGCCTTAACATACCTGAGCCGATTCTCTTGACAATCCCTCCAACACATGTCAATCGCGACGAAACACGTAACAGCGGATCGAAGTAGGGAAAAATTCGTATAATGTTCTTGAAAAAGATTATACCGTGCTCTCTTAGAATCGCAATTCCCGTTGCTATTACCTTATGAAGTCTCGTATGAATTTGTTGTAGCTTCATCCATAACTTAGCAAATATATGTCTCCCACTTTAAAGCTTATGAACAATGTTATTAATTAGGAATGGGATGTTTGCTTACTACAAGAAAAGGAATCCATCTTGCCGTACAATCCTTTGCTCTCTTAATAGCCTTTTCAACAAAATGAGATAAGTTAGTGCACATGTCCTTAAATCTTGCTACCTAAATAATCTTCAATGCTTAGAAAGCATACTTATCCCCAAAATGTGACACCCCCCTATCCTTCATACTTTAGTCATACTTTACTTTAATTGTCATGGTCCCATGTGAACAAAATAATTCCTACACTTATACACTTTAATTAATAATTAACCATTTACCGACATAATTAAGAATTATCTCAAACTACTTAAAATACTACTCACTTTTAACATACTTTATACACCTCACTATCATGGTCATGTGGTATCTTGTATGGCATTAGTTCATAAATACGGGGTATCATAGCTTGGATCGTATTTTATCCCAAAATGACAAACTTCGACGGAACTCATTTTCTTTGATTCACTTACCCTCTTACCTTAACGAATTTACTTATCACTTATTTGAAATAGCATAATACTTATAACCTCAATATAATCTCATTCCCGAGCTTACGTCGATTAACTTACGACGAAACTTTAACGTACGAAAATGCAGGATGTAATATCTCATTTCCGAGCTTATATTAATTTAATTATGGCGTACTTTCACGTAAGAAAATATGGGGTGTAGCATCATTCCGCCTTTTGGAACATTCGTCCTCGAATGTTGACTGATGCACTTATCATTTTCATGACTTATGTCTTTCGAATACTTTAGTACTCTCCTTGCCATCTAGGCAACTGTTCTGTGAATAATTCCAAAGGCCAGGGCATTCCCCCTTTTAGGCCTCTTTCTCACACCACGACTTGTCGTCGGAATCCTTCCAATCTCGTAACTGTTGCTACCTTCTATCATGCAGCCTGTACGACTCTGACCTTGTGAGTGTGCCTATGTGATTATTCTCTCCCTTTTCCTCCAGTTTTTAGCCAATCTCTAGGCCTCACTTTGTAAACATATACAGAGCTTGACAAGATGTCCCTATGGGCATCTATAGGTATACTGAAGTTCTTCGCTCGGTACTTTGTCAAACTTACGAATATTGCTATATCTTATTTCATAGGCCCGGTTATCTATCCGTATGACTTTACTGCATCTAAGTAGGTCATACCATATCATAACTCTTACTTCGATTTATCGTTACTGAGGTCTGCTACCAAGCTCCAGATTACTTTCGTTGGTTATCTCATGTGTATAAATCTAAGTCCTTTAATGCTTCCTTAATACTGTTCATCTTAAGAATGACGGCCTAATCTCATCTCATACTTTGTGACTTTTGTTCATCCTTTTTTTGATTCACCTTTATATTGATCTACAATATACCACTGATAACTTGAAACCTCTTACGTAATCACTAGGGCTCACGTTGCATCGTGGAACATTTGAAATGATTTTCCTGATCCACCTGGGGGCGTTACGATACTATACTTCCATAACCGTATTTCATAGCATCCCAAAGTGATTTACTTTACGTAGGTATTTTAATCCTATGCAATTCATTAAATCATTACTCATTCGAAGGCCCAAACGTCATCCTTCATCCATCACAATTACAACCTCATTCTACTACCAGGGCAGCATTCCATCTCTTCTAAATGCTACTAGTCTTAGACTCCCTTGAGTTCATTCAGGCTATACTGACTTTCTATAACTTAGAGAAACCATCAGCTCTCTTGTTTTCATGGGCTTAATTCTGAGGACTTATCCATTCTCATCGCCTTCTCACTCGCCCTTTCTTATCCTTACTCATGTCTTCCTAAAACCTTATCCCTTTACCATACTTTTAGCTTGCGACCTACACATACCTATTTATACTACTCGCAAACTTCCTTCAACTTGCTTGCATCATAGATTTCCTTGTGTTATTCTGGAACATCAAGCGAGACATCGCATCATCTCTAACTCTTCTTTACTCTCTTGACTAGATCTCTCCGTACCTAGAAACCATAGGCTGGAAGATATGCCACCGATGATGCCGTTATCATTCCTAGATACTGAATCCTAGCGCTTCTAGCCTTCTATCCGAAGTATGGACTATTCCCAACCTTCCGCATCAGAGTATCTTGTACGTTGTTCAATTTTACCTTACTTACCTTAAAATCTCGCATCACATCTTCTATCTCTTTCATGAACTCCCTTCCATATAGGTATAATTCACATCCACAACTTGAAGCTCTATTATAGCACTTGCACCTCTGGTGCATACACAATCCGGTGGAAGCTTCATACTGACATCTTATAAGGATGGTACTCTTCTAACTGGCTTTATCGTAGAGCCGTTATAGAATATGGCTGTTGTATTATCTCTCTTGTACCTCTGATATTAAGAGTGATTCTGCTATGTTCTCAATCACGATTCCTATAATTTTCCGGGTCCATTAATCAGACTCTTGATTTACTTAGTTGATTAAACTCCTTAGTTTCCTCTTCCTTCTGTTTAGCCTTTATGTAGGCTTAAGCTATCTTTCGATCTGCGGCTCCTGGTATTAGTTATTACTTTAGCCTTTCATGGACGCTATGGAGTATCTAGGATACAATCTTCTAACAATCCAATCCTTTGTGTATGACCTGGACTCAATTCTTTCTTTTAACTTATACCGGAGTCTTCTACGGTTGTATGATTGTCAACATATATGCTGCATGTGTTGATACTCAATTTTTCACTATATATTTTTGATATGCATAAATACTTTCAAAATGGCACATATAAGCATGCACAAGGTTTTTATAATTTTTCCCATAATTTTAAGGATTTAAATTGATTTATCTCCTTCCCTTTTATTCATAAAATCCCCAATAATTACCCCTCAAATTATTGTTGTGGTGATTTAGTCATTTAAATTCTATATTTATGCCAAAATATGGTTAAAATATTTTTTTTGCGTTTTTATAATTGCATTTTGTATTTTTAAAGCTAAATTGCATACAATTATAATATTAGCCTTATTAATGTATAATTACATTTATACGCATAAAATTGGTCTCCTATATTTTTAAAATATTAAATATCTATTTTAAATCATTTTAGTACACAAAATTATTTTCCAGAAATTATTTATTATTTATTATAAATTATATATGGGGAAAATCGACTATTTAAAATATAGCCAGATTTGCCTTTCAATTCCAGCCCAATTTAAACCTAACCCCAGCCCAATTTCTAACCAAACTACCCGACCCAGACCCTAAACCCACCTACCCGACCCAAGACCCCATCAGATCCTGGCCGTTGATCTCGGCCCTCGTTAAAACTTACCTTTTTAATTCCAAACGACCCCCTAACCCTAATCACTTCTCTACAACCGCTGCCCTAAAATTTCCTCTACTCTCAAAACACTCTCAACCTAACCCTAATCTTCAACCACTGACTTCTCTTCTCCGGTCATCTCCGGTGACTTCTCATCGACTCCTAAGCCTCCAATGGCTTCTCTCGTGCCACGCTTGCCTTACCTAAGGTTTTCAAGGGCCCTAGGCCACGCCGACTTGCATCTAGGGTTTGCTATTTGGCTGTTCTTGGCCACTCCGATGTGATTTCGAGCAAAATCACACTATATTTGTCACGATCTTTGGGGTTCTAGACAGGTTCTTTCATCTCTATTTGGGTTTCTTCTGAAACCCTAATTTCTTCTCGCATCTCCTAGATCTGTACGATTTTAAAACGCTTCGAGTCTGTTTCTTTGATGTTTTACATTGTTCTTGAATCCTTTTTACAAGAATCATCGATTTCAAAGTGTTTTCACCTTCTTCTAAAATTAGGGTTTTCGGAACTTCTTCCAAAACTTTGTTTAAACTGATTCCTCATGTTTGAACTTCTATCTCTTACATATTTCGACTGATTCTATGAGCTTATTATAACTTTAACTCGCCTATGCTGAAATTCCTAATTTTTAGGGTTCTTCGTTTGATTTCTATGTATTAGCATGACTGACTGGTTCTCATTTTTGAGTTCTTGTGATTTTTAGTGATTGCCTCGCCTTGATATGCTTCTACTGAGTTTCTTAGCCTAAACTTACACTGATTCTATGTGCTTGTGTTCATCTTGACTGTTCACATCAAGACTTGCATCTTTCTCATTGATTCAGTATTGTTTAACTTTCATGTTTGCTAGAGTTGTGTGCCGATTCTTGACTATCCATGTCTTACTCTATTTATATGTTAAACATGCTGACTCATTTTCATGACCTTCTCTTTGATTGATTCTGGAATTCCCTGTTTCTTGGTTTGATTTGAACACTTTCCTTTAAACCTCCGATTCCTACCTTTCTACTTAATTTGATTAATTTGCTTTCCTTAATTAATTTTTCCTTCCCTTGCCTGCATTGTTACTTGATTCTTACTGATTATTCCTTAATTAAAACTTTCTGAACCTAGACCTAATTACATGTTCTATACTTGTACTATTTTGAAATCTTTCCTTATTAGTTATACTCCAGCTATGTATGATTTCATTCCTTACTTGTCACCTGCTCTTTACCGTTTGCACTGATTCCCTTAATTAAAGGGAGACTCGAACTAATTTTTATTCTGAGTTCTATAATTACTGAACAATTAGATTCTTACCTTATTTTTAACCAGTTTTCAAACTACTATATAAATGGCTCTCTTCCACAGTCACAACACACGAACACTTTGGTTCAAAAGCTCTCTCTCTGACACTTAAAACTTTCTGCTCTTTCTTTGTGCTACTTGCTCTTATTCTGAGTTAGCCGGCTACAAACCAAGGCTAACTATTGTGCTCTCCTGCTCCTTCACTTTTGCTTACTGTCCTCTTTACTGGTATGTTCTAGTTTCAATTCAAGTTTCAACAACAATATGGTTCTTTTATTACTTCAGTTCATCCTATTTCTAGTTTGCTTTTACTTATGGTTTTGCTGTGAAATTTACTTTTAATATGATTACATAATTAGCATATTTTGAACCCCCCCCCCCCTCCTTAGGATCAGTATGAGCATGCTCCCCTTTTTATGTAGTCTGTTTTTTGTATTATCTGGTTCTGGTATGAATCCCCTCAATGTAGTCTGCACTCTTGACTTGTATGGTTCTGAGATTAGGCTTAAATCATATGATTCCTATACTAAACCCCCTTAAGCATTGCTGGTTATGTGACTACGCTTGGTTAGTTGTGTCTGAGCATGTTTGCACCAATTCCTAAGACCTTTGCATGTTCTGTGTTTACAATCATGTGTTCTATGTGTCCCCAATCCCCATCACCCTTGTGTGCAGTTTCTTTCCCATGTTTTAGTCCTGTGAGCATTGCTGATGTGGTTTTAGACTCCATGTTTGATTTACTGTTGCTTGATCATGTAACTCTCTCCTTTTAAGGTTGTTTTACTGCATGACTCTCTCTTTTACTCTACAAAGTTGTTTCAAACAAGTCTCTTTTAATACTGTTTCCCTACTAAAAACTTTCAAACTGTGTCAAGCACTCTCACTCTACTCCTAAGTCAATAAGTTCTGCCCCTCCAGTATGTGTACTGGCTTGGGATCCTCTTAAGAGCCCTCCGAACTCTGGCATACTGAGGCTGGCCCTTCCACACTGCACTTATTCAATTTGGTTACCAAGTCTAGGTGTAAGCACTGCCCAGGATCCTTGAGATCCTTTGGGAACTTTGATGCACCTGGACTATGACATTGTCTATGGAATTTGGGCATTTGAGGCTATTGGAGGCTTTGGAAACCTGGGCCTAATTGAAGGCTCCCTATAGAATAACTTCTTATTTTCTTATTTATTGTAATTCATTTATATGGTCTGTAATAATTTGTAAATGAATATTGGGGGTAATTAGTGAAAAGGGGTGAGTAGTTACATGTTTGTGGGGTAATACGGGTAGAAACCATGCCTATAGGACTTTACATTTTGATATGATTTCCTTACTAAGTAGAAAACATGCCTATAAGATTTTCACATCTTGTCATGTTTGTCTCACCATGTTAGAAATCATGCCTATAGGTTTCAAGTGATTCATAATAGAAATCATGTTCATAAGTCTTAAAATCAGTTTCACAAGTAGATGTCATGCCTATAGGATATAATTTAACCTAGCCTCTGTTATAATAAGTGTTTACATGTTTTTCATGCCTGCAAAGTTTCTGAAATCAGTGTTAAGCAACTAGATATCATGCCTATAAGGAATGCCACCAGAAATTCTGCCTGTCGATCTAAGCTAGTTTAAATCAATCCAGTCTACGTTCAGTCCACTTTGAAACTGGTCTAATGAATGGTTTATTTTTCTGAAATGAGTTCTTTCAAAACTGCTTTAATCTATCATTAGACAGCATGCCTATAGGGATTAAAAGTCCGTTTTAAACCTGCCTTGTTTCACCTTAAAATGTATTCATTTGTATGTCGCGTATAGGCAATCCTATAGGACGTTTTCAAATCTTGCAACTCTGAAACTATTTATGTGACTTAATGTTCTTCTGGTTTAACAACAACAACAATCCCAGTTTGATCCCAACAAGTGGGGTCTGGGGAGGGTAATCTGTACGCAGACCTTACCCCTACCTAATTCAGGTAGAGAGGCTGTTTCCAATAGACCCTTGGCTTTTTCTGGTTTAACAGGCTTTAAAAAATCAGTTGGTAACTGACAGGGCTTTACTTCTAAGTTTATAAAAATAAACTGCTTGTCTTCTGCATACTTATTTAGACATCCTGCCTTAGGATATTGTTTAACAAAAGGCCCTTATTTGTTTTTGAGTCGTGCTGTTTACATGCCTTACCTGTGGAGGTAAACTGAGCCTCTTATTTGCCCCTTCCTGTTCTTGCTTGCTAAGAGTCCTATGTGTTATTGCTTGTTGCCTTAGTATTTTTACCTTTTAAACCTTAGGGGTCTGTCTAGAACCACCTATAGGTAGAGGTCTTAAATCCCTCCAAGACCATTAAGAAGGGACCGTAGCAGCACGCAATAGAGATCACTGACCAACACTCGCTTTGCATGACCACTAAGGGGATGGGAAGGGTACATATGGATATGATGACCGGTGCGCTAATGCCATGTGTAGCCCCTTTTTTAAGGAGTGATTACCGGGCATTGTGCAGATGTGATCCTATAGGCTAATCAACCTAGGACCCCTCTCCCAAATTCTCTTTACTTGAAGCTTTACTTTCCTGCACACAACTTGTTTAAATTCTCGTCTTATTATTTGAATTATACAATGCCCAACATGCTCCGCCTACAATTACTTGCTTCAATTGTTTATTTTGGGACTAATTCATAAGTATAAGTTCGGCCGGGACCCACAGTTGTGGACCAAGAGGGGTGCCTAACACCTTCCCCTCGAGGTTATTTCGAGCCCTTACCCTAATCTCTAGTAATGCAAACCAGTCTAAGAGTTAATCGCTCTAGGTGACCTAACGCACCGTAATCCGTTAGGTGGCGACTCTTCAAATACCCAATTCCTAAAAGGAAATGAGTTATTACCCTCATGAATGTCGAAACCCGGACTTCTCCCCGCGAGGAGGGAAAAAGGGGGCGCGACAGCATGGATAATACTCCAAAATCTTAAGTGCATTCATAACGTAACTAACTCTGCATCATTGATCGAATAATTCCTTCCGTTCCTTCCCAACTTCCTTTAAACGTAAGCTATTACTTTTCTTGGTCTTTCAGTCTCCTTGTTGCGTGCCTACTTAGCTTATCTTAGTTCCACACATGCCGGAATTTTCGTGCAACTCATATGATCTCGTGTATTACTTTTGATTTCACTTCCCCGCTCATTAGCCACGATAGGTGCCACTTTCTTTTGGAGTGCATACAATGTTGTAGTGAGACTGTTATTACAAGACCGTTTCCTCTTTAGGTCACTGTGCTTAGGTTGAAGCCTTCTTCCTTATTTCCTCAGCTTGTCCTTCATTGTAGTACTTAGGGAGGATCCTCTGACTCTTGTAAAGCTACGAGCTTATTACATTGCATTCTCGACATAATTTTTGATGTTCGTACTCACCTATAATTATCCTTAGTTACTTATCTCCACACTCATGTGCTCGTACAGTTGCTTCTGAACTGAAGTTTTTATTGTCTTCCTAGTGGGGCTTTTTTTTAATTTCTATAACACTCATACGTCACCTTTAACTACCCCAACTCCTATCTGAATATTTCTCAAGTATTACAATGACATTACTGCGAGGCTGAATTTCCCATGTTGGGGTTCACTATGTTTATCTTGCACGATATGTTAATTTGTCTATATCCTCTTTTCTAGCCATAACTAGGCTCTTCCTAAATCAACTACTAACTACTTGTTGGCCCATTCTCACATCAATGTTCCGCGTAATCTTTCTTGGTTATTTCTTTTGTCTTAACTTACGGCTTGCACTGGCTCCTTATCTATCAATAACATCTCGAGAAGGGACCCTTACTTCCTTTCCGTGATGTCGTGTTTGCATAATGTTCTGGAATCATAACATATCTGTAGGATTTGAATAAGTACAATCTCATTCCTTTCTCATTTTTATCGCATTCTTCCTTTACCATTCCATAGTTACTAGAACCACTTAATTCTGACTTAATGCCACATCACTCCATATTCCCCCCTTTAGGGGAGTACTAAGAGTTGGAGCCACGCCGATCTAACTATAGATGTTTTACCTTTTCATCTTTGGCGTCTTTTAACATCATCGATGACCCTTACGTGCCTTGCGATAATCCTTCTGTACCAAGGATAATAAAATTCCTTACTTGCGAGGGTGATACTTAGTATAACTGGCACATACAGTCCCTTAAGCTTAACTTCGCTCACATTGCTTGCTTTAGGGAAGCGTCTTCCTGAATGCCTTTAAAGGTTATTCTTCTATCATCCATTCTATTATCGTCGGAATGCAATCTCTAAAATTCTCATGATGCCGACTATTATCAAATCACTGAATCCCTAATTCATGTTTAGTTTATGTTGTTCACCAGCCCATACTGATTTCTATTATTTTGGGGTCTAACTTTTCCTTCTGGTAGTCGCGTTGGAGTCACGAATTTATTTCTCCAAATGAGGATACGACTTTATGGCCTATATTCTTTTGTTGTCTCAAGGCCTGGCACCTCTCGTTTTTTCCTTCACTTGACTATAGACTTTGTAATACTGTCATCTTTTTGATCTACCGTTGTCATCCATGTATCATATTTTACTCATAATGCTTCATTAACTCTCGTCTTATTTCCCGCTAATATTTATGTCTATCACTTTATTCTGAAAACTCGAACAAGACATTTTTTCTTTGCTTTTAACTCCCCTTGCTCCATTTACTGGCTCTTCGGGTTGCCTAACATTCTTTCTCTACTAGGGACGGAAGCCACACTAAGGTAATATTTGTCCCTTCCAGGATTCCAGTGCTTATCTTTGTAGTACTCATATCTAGCTGTACTATTTTAAAGTGCACCATCTGGGTGACTCACTAGGAGATCTATTAGCACATTTGCAATATTCTTCGAAAATGTCAACTAACGCAAACAATCCATTCACCATTTTGGGTTACTCTAGCCCCAGCAGGATCTTGATATCCCGTCCTTCTCTTAAACTACACCTGTTAGCCCCCATAGGGCATAACTAAAATGGGTGTGACCAATTGTACATACCTATGTTACTGTTGAAGGTAACTCAAAATTCTTATATCTCCCTTCCTGAATGGTGAATAATGATAATCTTCACTAGCTGGGTACCTCGTGCCCTTCTTCATCGTGCTTCTTTTACTTGTTAAAACTTGTATCTACCTTCTGATTCTCTTGTTGCTTTTCGGGTGGATAGATATTCTTGGCTTAAGGCTCCTTATCAAGAAGCTTACACGTTATAGTACACACATGATCTGCTAAATACCTCACATTTACTCATCATAAACATGATGCAAAATCGAGTTCCTCTGACTCAACTCTTCTACAACCACATTCAATCTCTTACCAATTGTCTTTCTGGATGTAGGTATTGTTGTATTATGAATAAAATTGAATTTAGGTGTTTGAATTCTAACAACTGAGCTCTACCACACGATCTAGAGTAAGAAGAAAGAGTGACAGTCCTAAATGCCCTGTAGCCTCCTGCTTATAAGTGTGGTGCACAACACACCCATAAACAACACTCTACTAGACACAGCTTGTAGACTCCCTAGGATAGAACTGCTCTGATACCATTTTTCACGACCCTAACTGAAGGGTCACAACGGGCACCCGGTGCCTTACTCAACCGAGTACCAATGTAACATATCTTTCTTATCGTACTATTATTGGTAACTGGGCCAACATGACCACAACTCGTAATGTATAACTATAAAAGTGGGAAAGCACTGTATCAATGAACCATCTTTCTTAAAACATGAATACATATGGGCCGTGAAGGCCTTTGACATACTGTACAAAATAAAACTCTATCTACAAAGCCTCTAAGAATATTTGACATCAAATGGGACAGGGTACCGACCTACCCATAAGTCTGTAGCAAAGTTCTTATATGATGACTCATAGACTCGGCTGCACTCCGAATGAGGTAGAATCTTACCGATCCTTTGCTGAATGCTAACCTCGTCTACTATGAGGGCTTGTCAAACTGATTGTCTATACCTGCAGGCATGAATGCAGCGTCCCTAACAAAAGAACGTCAGTACCAATAATGTACCGAGTATGTAAGGCACTTAAATAAGTATATAAAAGACATGGAAGAAACATGGAGTAGCCGATTCTCTTAACAATTCCTCTAGCACACGTCAATCGCGACGAAACACGTAACGGCGGATCGAAGTAGGGAAAAATCCGTACAATTTTCTTGAGAAAGATTGTACCGTGCTTTGTTAGAATCACAATTCCCGTTGCTGTTACCTTATGATGTCTCGTACGAATTTGTTGTAGCTTCATCCATAACTTAGCAAATATAAGCATCCCACTTTAAAGCTTATGATCAGTGTTATTAATCAGAAATGAGAAGTTTGCTTACTACAAGAAAAGGAATCCATGTTGCCGTCCAATCCTTTGCCCTCTTAATAGCCTTTTTCAACAAATGAGGTAAGTTGGTGCACATGTCCTTAAATCTTGCCACCTAAATAATCTTCAATGCTTAGCAAGCATACTTATTCCCAAAATGTGACACCCACCTATCATTCATACATTAGTCATATTTTACTTTAATTGTCATGGTCCCATGTGGACAAAATAATTCCTACACTTATCCACTTAAATTAATAACTAATCATTTACCCATATAATTAAGAATTATCTCAAACTACTTAAAAAACCACTTACTTTTAACATACTTTATACATCTCACTATCATGGTCATGTGGTACCTTGTATGGCACTATCCATAAATACGGGGTACCATAACTTGGACCGTATTTTATCCCAAAATGACAAACTTTGACGGAACACATTTTCTTTGATTCGCTTACCCTCTTACCTTCACGATTTTACTTATCACATGTTTGAAATAACATAATACTTATAACCTCAATATAATCTCATTCCCGAGCTTACGTCGATTAATTTACGATGAAACTTTAACATACGAAAATGCAGGATGTAACATCTCATTTCTGAGCTTTCATTAATTTACTTATGGCGTACTTTTACCTATGAAAATATGGGGTATAACACAATTACAAAACACAAAATGCTAGTCTTAGAGACTAGGTATTGTCATGACATCTTACGGAGGGAGATTTGGGTCGTGACATTCGGCGAACTCAAAGGCGGAGAAAATCACACAAAATGCTTACATTTTTGCTTTGAAACACAATGCAGAATGCAGATGGTATACGGGAGGGATTTTCAGATTTCGGTGGTGAAAAATGAGGCTGAGCCTCTCTATTTATAGCCAACCGAGTTTAGTCCCAACAGGTGCAAAGGTGCCTGTTCGTTTGAAGAGGTATCTATTCGACGGAATATCCATTAAATCAAATGGCTGGTCGCAAATTTGACTGTTTGAAATAATGCCGCAAATTTAATATTTTTCTGCGCAAATTAGGAAAGGAAATATTAAATGACAGAAATGGAAAATAATTTGGTCCAAAAACTTATCAACCAATCATATCAATTGACCAAATCCAAATCCGAAGCCGAATCCAAGCCGAGCAAGCGAGCAACGACGGCGCGAGGCTTGCTCTCTTCTCAACTCGTTAAGAGCTAGAAGAAGTACTTCTATATATAAGCACAAGAATTTTCATCTTCCTATTCAATGAGGGACAAAGTTCCTTTGTAAAAGAGACTAATTCAAAATTTATTTCCCTTCATTTCTTTTTCCGCTATTTTCCATTCACACCTCTTTAATTTTGATTAATAAAACCCAACAATCTCCCACATGAATGAGGAATGGCTATCCGGAAAAAATATGCATGAAAAAACTGTGTGATTCGCAAGTAAGAATTAATCGCATCTGGATAAGTAGGTTTCTCTTTGAACTTTCCGCAGTGAATATATGTTAGATATACTCGATCAATCAGTAGATTTGATATGTTTTAATCGTCGAACATTGGTGTATACCTAGACAGCCATATGTCACACAATCAACCCTTAACCATCTTTGGTTCTCATTATTATGTTCGTTTTAGCCATGAACACCTCCTGGTTTCATAAGTGCGTAGAGAACTGGCCTTCCAAAATTCTCCTTGAAACGGCTTACACTTCACACTTACATAGGTGATTCCTAAACGTGTTATCTCGTAGATACACTATTTGATATACCTCGTATCAAACTTAGAAACCATTAAAAGCCTTGATGCTTTATCCTTGGTACTGAACATTGTCTTCATCATGAGAATGGACCAAAAATTTATTTGACAATGTTGAACCATCACTAATGACTTTGTTTGATCTCCTTGAACCTAGATCTTGTGATCTCCAGTCTTCTAGGTAGAGTTACCGCCGCAGTGACTTGTCCTCGGCCATAGTCACATTCTCTTTGATGACTTCGCAACCGCTTCTCTAGTTAGGTCATTTGTAAGTGGATCCGATACTTTTTTTTTTGACTTTACATAGTGAATTGTGATAATTCCACTAAAGAGTAGTTGTCTAACGATATTATGTTTTCGTCGTATGTGACGAGATTTCTCGTTATACATAACGCTCACAGCCCTTCCTATAGCCGCTTGACTGTCGCAATGTATGCATATAGGTGCCAAAGGTTTGGACCAAAATGGAATATCTTCTTAGAAATTCCGGAGCCATCCAGCTTATTCATCGACCTTTTCTAAAGTTATAAACTCAGACTCCATTGTAGAGTGGGCAATGCATATCTGTTTGGACGACTTCCAAGATACTACTCCTCGACCAATGAAAAAAATATATCCACTTGTGGATTTTGATTACATTGATCCGGTGATCCAATTTGCATCACTATATGCCTCAATAACTGCAGGATAATTATTGTAATGCAATGCATAGTCTTGGGTAACTTTCAAATATCCCAAAACTCGTTTCATTGCTATCCAATGAGCTTGGTCGGGATTACTTGTGTATCGACTAAGCTTACTTATCACACAAACTATATAAGATCATGTAAAATTCATAATGTACATCAAATTTGCCAACACTCGAGCATATTCCAATTGAGACTTGCTTTGACCTTTATTCTTTACAAGAGTATGGTCTAAATCAATTTGTGTTTTTGCAACTTTAAAGTCCAAATATTTGAATTTTTCAAGTACCATTTTAATATAATGAGATTGAGACAAAGCTAGACCTTGAGGAGTCTGAATGATCTTAATTCCTAAAATTAAATCAGCAACTCCTAAGTCTTTCATATCAAACTTACTAGTAAACATGCACTTAGTAGCATTCATGTTAGAAATGTCATTACTCATTATCAACATATCATCTACATATAAACAAATAATGACTATTTTGATTTGGAGTATTCTTAATGTAAACATATTTGTCACACTCATTGATCTTGAAATCATTTGACAACATTGTTTGGTCAAATTTTACATGCCATTATTTGGTGCTTGTTTTAGTTTGTAAAGTGACTTAACAAGTCGGCACACCTTCTATTCTTTTCCGGGAACTACAAACCCTTCACGTTGTTCCATATAAATTTATTCCTCCAAATCTCCATTTAAGAAGGTTGTCTTCTCATCCATCTAATGGATTTGAAGGCCATACATGGCGGCTAACGCTATTAACACCGGGATAGATGTAATCCTTGTTACCGGCGAGTATGTGTCAAAGTAATCAAGACCTTCTCATTGTCTAAACCCTTTAACAACTAATCTTGCCTTATATTTGTCAATAGTGCCATCAACTTTCATTTTCCTTTTGAAAAATCCACTTAGAACCCAAAGTTTATTTCCTGGAGGAGATCAACCAACTCCCAAGTATGATTACTTAATATGGATTCCATCTCACTATTGGCTGCCTCTTTCCAGTATTATGCTTCCGAGGAAGACATTGCTTCTTTAAACGTTTGAGGCTCATGTTCCAATAAGAATGCCAGAAAATCTGGTCCAAAGGAAGTAGCTGTCTTTTGACGTTTACTATGTCATGGATTTTCCTCATCAAGATTACTTTCCTTTGTTTCTTCCCGATGTCGCTTAGATTTTTCACTAGACGACTCACATTCCATTTTATATGGATAAATGTTCTCAAAGAATTTAGTTATTGCATTCAAACTTAGGCAATACTTCCAAATTAATCATTTTTCGCAAATCTTTGAAGTTGACGTGGCCTAAACGTTCATGCCATAAATTATTTGACTCAAGCAAGTAAGAAGAAGCTAAATTTATTCATAATCAATGGCAATTACATTGAGTTTGAAAAGGCCCTCAGTAAGGTAACCTTTTTCTACACACCTTTCATTCTCACTAAATACAACCTTGTCGAAAACAAAAACACACTTAAAGCCGTTCTTGACTAGAAGTGATGTCGAGACTAAATTCTTTCGCATTTCAGGAACATGAAGGAGATCATTTAGAGTCACAATCAAGCCAAAAGTCATCTTCAAAGGTATCTTGCTCGTTTCTTTAATTTTTGCAGTAGCGAAATTTGCCATAAAAATTGTCTCGTCAGTCCAGCGGGAGCATAAGTAGTAAACAAATCCTTATTAACACAAACATGACGAGTTGCCCCCGAATCAATCCACCATTCTCTAGGATTTCCGACTAACTTGCATTCCAAAAGCATGACACATTAATCTTCTATTTCATCATTCTTCTCAATCATGTTGGTTTGGCTTTTCTTCTTGTCCTTCTTTGGTGCACGACATTTAGCAGTCTTGTGTCCAACCTTTCAACAGTTGTGGCAATTACCTTTGAACTTTCTTTTTCTTGGGTAATTCCTTGCTCCAGATAGCTTCTTTCTCTTTTTGCTCGTCGAAGCTTCTTCAACAATGTTTGCACCCATTATTGTTGAATTTCCACGAGAATTCTTTTCTGCATCCTTGTTGTCCTCTTCAATCTTTAAGCGAACAATAAGGTCTTCCAACGTCATCTCCTTGCGCTTATATTTCAAGTAGTTTTTAAAGTCCTTCCACATTGGAGGCAACTTTTCAATAAATGCCGCAACTTGAAACGCTTCATTTATGACCATACCTACAATCATAAATTTAGAATTAATAATATAATCAATATCTTTAATAAAAAGATTGATTCGATTTATACTTTCAGCAAGGAGGTCATGAATGATGACTTGCAGTTCTTGAACTTGAGTATGACAGACTTACCATCAAACATTTTAAAATCCAAGAACTATGCAGCAACAAACTTCTTAAGTCCAGCATCTTCCATCTTGTACTTCTTTTCAAGAGTGATCCCTAACTCTTTCGAAGTTTCTATAACACTGTAAACGTTGTACAAGTCATCTTCCAAACAACTCAACATATAGTTTTTGCACAAGAAGTCAAAACGCTTCCATCCCTTCGTGACAACAAATCGTTCACCAGCCGGAGTCTCTTCTCCTAAGACTGGAATATCCTCGATGATTAAGCGCTGCAGACTGAGTGTGGTCAGGTAGAAGATCATTTTCTGCTGCCAGCGTTTGAAGTCCACGCCGGAAAATTCTTTGGGCTTTTCTGCCGGTGCCATCACCGGTGTAGGTGTTGTGCGACTTGAAGACGCCGTAGCCATTGCAGCAGTAGTCATTCCAACAGAACCATTTTGTTGTTTCATACTTGTTGTCATTTTTCTGTAAAAGAAACTAAGAATAGAATTAGTATCTCGGTGAAGTTTTTATATCTTCAAACCGAATACAAACAACAGAGTAGAAAATTACAAGGATTTTAACCTCGGATTGAGTAGAAAGTCAGAAAGACTTTATTCTCAAACTGGAGTAGAAAATACGAAGATTTTAATCTCCATAACGGGAATAGAAAATCGCTACGATTTTAGTCTCCCAAACCAGAAAGTAAGATGAATACAAAAATAAATAATAAATTCCTTAAGCTTGTTATCTCACTTTATTCAAAACTAGAAAAATCGGAAACGTTAGTTTAAGAAAAACAAAACCAAAAAAAATTATGTATCCTTAAGGAATTTAATCCCCTCACAGTTGCCCAAGGTTGGATTAATTCCTCCCGGGATACAACGGAATAACTATCCGAAGCCGAAGCCGAGCCGAGCGAGCGACGACGACGACGACGCGAGGCTTGCTCTCCTCTCAACCCTTTAAGAGCTAGAAGAGGTGCTTCTCTGTGGGCGTTTGGACATAAGAATTGAAAATTTTCAAAATAGGGGGAAGAAATTTTCAAGTGCAAAAGGTATTTGAAATTTAGAGTTGTGTTTGGACATGAATATACTTTTGGGTTGTTTTTTAAGTTTTGTGAGTGATTTGAGTGAAAATTTTGAAAAACACCTTTTTGGAGTTTTTTTAAATTTTCAAAAATTTCCAAAATGCATCTTCCAGTAAAAATTGAAAATTTTATGAACAAACACTGATTTCGAAAAAAAGTGAAAAATTTTGGAAAAAAAGGAAAATTTTTTTTATGTCCAAACAGACTCTATATATAAGCACAAGAATTTTTCTCTTCCTATCCAATGAGGGAGAAAGTTCCTTTCTAAAAGGGACTAATTCAAATTTCATTTCCCTCAATTTCTTTTCCCACCATTTTCTATTTATACCTCTTTTGTTTTAATTAACAAAACGCAGTAACTAGGAGTAGACACCCTTTTGCCTTTGTAGGAGATAAATTTACTATTCTCACTCTTTTCCTGCACATTCTTTCATTCTGTTTTCCATTTTCCTATACTAGTAGTATTTTTTCACTCTTTTCCTGCCCACTCACGGGCAGCAACATCAGCTTATCAAAAATGTTTACTTGGATAGATCATAGATGAAGAAATCTATGAATCCAAATATAAATGATGTCACTGTCTCAAGATACTGAAACAGTATGATGATGCTAAGTATGTGGATCCAGATCCTGCTCACTCCGGAGAAACTGGTTCCATTCCTTCATTGTTGAACAAGCACTCACAATGTCTGTCTCTCAGATAATGTTATGAATGTCCCTCTTTTTATTTGCACTTCTTATGAAAGGTTTTAATTCTCTTCAATTCCTGGTCCAACACAACCAAACAGTCTATCTCATGGCTCCACTAGTCATGTCAAGAAGCAGTTGGCTAAGTTAGAGCCATATTTGAGAATGGATTGGACTTTGGTATTTATTTTCAGAACATACCCACAACAATAGAGATCTAAGGAAATTGAAGTTCAAGAAAGATGCAAGGAATGGGAGTGTGATTGAGCCAAGATATTTTGATCTTAACTGCAAATGAGTCATGATGTTGCTAATGGGCAGAAGCTAGTGAAGAGGGTTTATGAAACACTTAGAGCAAGTCAGTATTTTTCTCACATCAAACACTTTTTGTGATGAACATGGTGGTTTTTATGATCATGTCCAAACTCCTTATATATGTTAATGTTCCAAATCCAGATGCGCAATTTTAGCTAGTGTTTGGTTATAGATTCCCAAATTTGTTTTGAAAAATCTGATTTGGGTGAAGTTTGGTTTGAAGATGAAAATGTGTTTGGATATCAGTTTTCAAAACATATTTCCCAAATTTATTTTGGAAAAATATGAAACATTACTTATACCCACAAGTTCTAAAAACTATCACAAATACCCAACAATACCATTATCAATAACATCCATTATATTATCGCAAACCATAGTCCTAAACATAAATAAATTTGGTACAAAATTATCATTTTTATAATGAACTACATGATGCACTATCAGATGACCGAGAAGACGAAGCAACATTGTTATAAAATAATATATTGTGGGCTCTTTACAAATACAAATTTTGGGGTAATTTTTAAAAAATGTAATAGTGATATTTTGGCCCAAAATCAGCTATTGAGCTGGTGTTGGGATATGGGATTTGGGATTTTTCCAAAATGTAGGCAAAATCTATAGCCAAACATGTTGTCACGACCCTAGTTCACCAACCGTGAACATGTCATGACGGCACCTGTTCCCATGACCAGGTAAGCCTAACATTTGCGGAAATATAATAATTGCGGAAAAATAGAGAAAATCAAATCAAATATCTAAAGGAAACTGTACTGAATGCCGCTTGGCAAGTACCACTCAATATCACAAGTCTAAAACAATTCCCAAAACCCGGAAACTCACGGGCAACACAGGCTACAGAAGTGTATAGTAAAGGTTCCAAACTCCAGAATTTCTAACAACCGAAAGAAGGAAAACTAAGTACTAAAGATAGAGTAAGAGGGAGACTCGTCGGTCTGCGGACACAGCAGATCTACCTCGAACTCTCTGTAGTCCTCCTGCCTCACTGATAGTGCGCCTGAGTGGAGGTACCTGAATGATCTGCACATGAAAAACATGCGCAGGAAGGGCATGAGTACACCACAGCGGTACTCAGTAAGTGCCAAGCCTAACCTCGGTTGGGTAGTGACGAGGAAGGTCAGGGCCATACTGAGACAAAATAAAGTAATAACAATAATTAACAGTATGATAATCTGACAAAAATAATAAATACAGGAGTGAAATAAGGCAGGTCAACGAGACAATAACAACCATAAAAGGACAGAGCAAACACAGAGTAAATACAACTCAATACCAATGATAACAATGAGGGTCTCCTAGGATACCGTCCTGTAGCCCTTTCCTCAACTGTCCAGTGGATCTTCCGGGATACCGTCCCGTAGTCCAACTCATATACCAAACTGAAAGATCTTCCGGGATACCGTCCCGTAGTCCAACCATCAAAGTGCAGGGGGATCTATCAGGAATCTAACCCGCAATCCCAAAGTAAAAGTGCAGGGGGATCTATCGGGAATCTAACCCGCAGTCCCAAAGTAATGGTGCAGGGGGATCTATCGGGAATCGAACCCGCAGTCCCAAAGTAAACAAACAAGGGGGGGAGCTACCGGAATCCCACATCCGTAGTCCCAATGTAAATGCGCAATCACAACCAGAAGGTACACGGAAACGAAGTACAAAAGACAAGCAACAGGTAGTACCAGCCTAGCATGCTTCACGTAGTACAGTCAAGGCAACTTAAGCAATTAGGCAAGTTAAATCAACTAAACATGCTTTCCTAATCTAGCACAGGTTATAATTGCAAGTAGAATAAAGCAAATAAGAAAGGAACTCAATCTCAATATCTTAAGAAAACCGGATTTTCAACAATTGGCTCAAGTACGCGCTCGTCACCTCGCGTACAAGGCACTCAAATCAACAAATAACAAATCCTAAGGGGAAAGGTCCCCCACACAAGGTTAGACAAGCCACTTACCTCGAACCGGCTCGATATCAATAGAAACCACGCCTTTGCCACGAGTATCCGACTCCAAATGGCCCAAATCTATACAATTCAATTACATATCGTAAATAATATTGCAAACAACTGATTCCGCTATTAAAATTAAAGCTAGGGCGCGAAAATAGATAAAATGACCAAAACGCCCCTTAAGCCAACATCTCGGAATCGAATAATTTTTACATTTTTAGAACCCTCATACTCTCACGAGTCTAACCATATAAAAATCTCCCAAATCGGAGGTCAAATGCCTACTCAAAACTCAATAGTCTAGCCAATGAAGTTTTACCCCAAATTATCCAATTTTTGGTCCAAAATTCGAATTCCCATGATGTATTTAACTATATAATGATGAAATATAATAAAAAGGGATCAAAGAAACGTTACCCAATGATTTTCTCCTCAAAATCGCCTTCTCCCGAGCTCTCAATCGATTTTTCAAACTTATGAAATTAAACTCTCAAAATTGCTATTTCTGAACAGTCATTTCCGCTTCTGCGGACAAGGGACCGCTTCTGCGGACAAGCCACGAGCCGCTTCTGCGGTTTTTCACTTAAGGCCAGACTCCGCTTCTGCGGTACAAATCCCGCTTCTGCGGTCCCGCTTATGCGTAGGAAGGGACCGCTTCTGCGGTTCCTGCGGAGATGCCTGGAATCGCTTCTGCGATGAAGAAGCCGCTTCTGCGGCTCCGCTTCTGCGGTTCCCAAGCCGTAGAAGCGGAAATACCAGAAGACTCAAAATCTGCTGCTGCACACTTTAGAATTTCTTCCCGTCGACCATCTGAAATCATCCCGAGGCCCCTGGGACCTCAACCAAAAGCACCAATACCACCTAATACCTTATTCGAACTTGTACCAATCCTTAAAACACCTAAAACAACATCGGAAACCGATTTAATCAAAGATTCAAGCCTAAGAACTTCAAATTTCTTCCAAATACGATTTCGATCAAAAACCTAAACAAAACACGTCCGAATGACCTGAAATTTTGCACACACATCCCAAATGACATGACGGAGCTACTGCAACCTTCGGAATTCCATTCCGACCCTCGGATCAAAAACTCACTATCGAACCGGAAACTTAAAAAATTCAAACTTCGGCATTTCAAGCCTAAATGAGCTACGAGCACCCAAAATACATTCTGAACACGCTCCCAACCCCGAAATCACCTAACGCAGCTAACGGAATCATCGGATTTTTATTCCGAGGTCGTCTTTATACTGTTCCGACTACGGACCACTTTTCAACACTTAAGCTCTCATTTAGGGACTAAGTGTCCCAAAACTTTCCAAAACTCAACACCGAACGTCCCGGCAAACCAAAATAGCAGAAATGAACTTAGGGGAAGCAGTAAATGGGGAATCGGGGCGTAAATTCCAAAAACGACCGGCCGGGTCGTTACACATGTGTTTGCCAAATAAAACCTAAATTTATTTTGGCAAAATCTATGGCCAAACGGGTCCTTAACGTACTATAGAGATCTTGGAGGATATGTTGAGAGCTTGTATCTTGAGTTTGTAGGCAGTCGAAACATGTATCTACCTTTAGCTGAATTTGCTTACAACAATAGCTTCCAATTCAGTATTTAAATGGCACCGTATGAAGCATTATATGGTAGAAAATACCATTATCCTATCAGATGGTTTGAAGCTAGTAAGACTCACTTATTGGGACACTTAATACAAATATAGCTATTGACAAGGTCCAATTGATCAGACAGAGATTGCTCACAGATTAAAGTTGACAAAAGTCTTATGCAAATAAGAGAAAAAGAGATTTAGTGTTCACAATTGGGGGACAAAGTGTTTTAACGAGTCTCTACTATGAAGGGCGTGATGCGGTTCAAAAAAGAGATAAGTTGAGCCCGAGGTTTATAGGTCCGTACGAGATACTTGAACGAGTGTGAGCTATGACATATCGTTTGGCACTTCCTCCTGAGTATTTTTTTATTCATCTAGTGTTACATATCTCAATTCTAAGAAAATATATATCAAACTCATTTCAGGTGCTTGATGCACCTACTATACCGCTTGATGAGAAGTTGTCTTACGAGGAGGAGCCGATGACTATTGTTGATAGACAAGTGAAGAAGCTATGGTAAAAAGAAAACGTGTTCGTGAAAGTCTTATGAAGAAATCATACAGTAAAAGAAGTACAAGAAGCTACATGGGAAGTGGAAGATGCTATGCAAGTCAAGTATCCTTATTCGTTTCAGTCTACAGGTATGTAGCTGAACTAAATTCGGGGACCGAATTTTATAAGGTGGGGAAAATGTAATAACTCATATTAAAGTTAGAGTATATTGGTCTTTAA
This sequence comes from Nicotiana attenuata, assembly GCF_001879085.1. Classification (NCBI taxonomy): domain Eukaryota; kingdom Viridiplantae; phylum Streptophyta; class Magnoliopsida; order Solanales; family Solanaceae; genus Nicotiana; species Nicotiana attenuata. Next base: position 533,398 of record NW_017670385.1, on the reverse strand, counting down.
AAATAAATAAAAAGAATAAGGAAAGAAAGAAACAAAAAAAGGGGAAATCTAATCGATTAAAAGAATGGGCAAAAGCCCACTAGAATGAGAAAAGAAAAAGGGGTTCACGGAAGGAGTCACTTATTCTAAAGCTTTTGCGGAAAGGGAAGCCACCGACCAGTTGCTATATGAACCAAAAACAATAAAAATACTTCAATCTTGGAAGCATTAGATTTGGAGAAAACCAACAGAGAAAGAATTTCTTTTCTATAGAGAAGGAAACATAGAAAGCTCCACACAAATAATTTTAAAAATCAAGGAGGGATAGTTTCAATAGCTCCTTTGAATTCTAAGCACTTTCGATTTTCGAGTACTGCGGTAAATATCTAAACTCTTTATTGAGTCATGCGAACATATTCTTTAATTAACTTGTTTTCTTCTAAAAAAATTAAGCAATTTATATAAATTGTGAATAGCGTATTTAAATACCACAAAGACAAAGAATTACTGGTGTATATGAGTGAAGAATTTATCGTAGAAATTATCTCGATAAAGATATATTGAAATTAAATACTTAAGAAAGTTTTAGTGTTTTCAAGAGCAATTTGGAACAAAAGATATTCTACAGTAACTTTCCTTACTCTCATAATATACATGACTTAAAGCAATGCGAGGTATAGAATTATTTTCACGTGATCTGGACAAATTAAACTTGACAAATTGAGAGTCAAACATTGAAACCTCAAGAGTTGTATATTATGAATTTATTACGAACTAGCTTAAACAAAGAAATTAACACGATATCGATATTGATGTAATTATAGATTGATTGAAGAAAGTCATACAGATCGCTCGAGGCGACGAGTTTGGTATTGCGACACGAGTACTGTGAGTAGTAATCTTACTGCAACTTGTGTTTTCATAACTTGCATGGTTTATACATGATTTTGCAAATAGTAATTGTCACTGAATGTTTGAAATTGCATGTGGGACAAGTCCTTTACTTGATATGATACTGAACTGTTTACTTGAGATGTTTACAGTTATTTAAATGTTCTCACTGTTACTATACATGTTTTATTACTACTTGAGATATGATTACTGTTACCGAAATGAGATTACATGATTTAATAAGAATTGAAATGCCCTGTACTATTTTGAAAATACTTTCATATGAATATTTATTGTTTACAAAGAAAAGTATACACGGGAGGAGACTTTGAAGGATACCGTAGCTAACGGCGGGTTCGTTAGACCTGGTGCACCTTATTTTTACCGATTACCGAGTACAGTTATAGCCCTCGCTAGTGGGAAGGTAGAACCAGCATACTGTTACACAGTTTCCCTCGAGTAGGGACCTATAGTTATATTTGTCTCCTTTTAGGAAGGGGTCCACACACTGATATAGATTACATGATCCTTTTCTAGAAACCTCCCAAATATAAATATTTGCTATGATACAGTATTTACCGAGTTCATTACTAAATTGTTAAATTGATTTTGTTACAGGAAACATATGATGAGACTGATTATTATTATCGTTTTAAAAGGGGTGTAATTATACAAGTATCTTTTTTGACTTGTCCCCTGTTGAAAACGATTGTGGTTAAGTATTATTACTCACCGAGTTAGCGACTCAATCCCCGCTATTATTTTTACAGATACATGACGCAGGCGAGGATTCCGTTAATCAGAGTTGGCAGTTCCTGCTGAGCCCCGCATTTATTCGCGTGGGCAAAGATTGTTATTTATTTGTGATAGTCTCTTTCTTGAAACTCTTAGAATCGCTCCATAATCATTTTATAAGTGTCATATGTATTCTTTTACAGATATAGACTTGTGACTCGTATTAAACTTTGCTATCGTATACTTGGAGATGAAGTTAGTATTATTGTGTTGGAAATACTTCGTGAACGAGGATTATAACTTGTTTGGTCGATATAGGTTGGTTTTATAGTTGATTTCTAAGACAGGTTTATTTTTAGATAGTCCTAAAACAGGGGAAACTCTGTCCGATTTTCTGTAAATTACCGATGAGGCTTACTTGGGAACACTAGCTCCTAAGCGCCGGTCATGATCCTAAATTGGGTCGTGACATTGCTATAGTATATTTCTTGATTCCATGTCCTTGTGGAAAGATTAGAAGGAATATCCATTTTAGTTCTACACCTGCTGAGTTGCATGTTATATGCTTTAATTTCTTGATTTTAAATATTTGATAGTGCAGTTGGCTGCAGTCCTGAATGGTGACCATTTCTTGAGCATGAAATGTCAAAGAAAATGAATGTGAAGGAAGCTCATGAGTATGTAAGAGGTGCAGTTTCAAGAGCAAGCAAAGAGGCTATTAAGTTAGGAGTTGATATGTCTGCAATTGTTGACATGAGATCTGCTCTTACCTCACTCCACAACTAGTAAATTAATGAACCCTTTAGTTATATATATATATATATATATATATATATATATATATATATATATGCATGGTATATTTGTGCCCATGTAGTTAATTACTTCCTCGGTCTATCCTCTAAATCCATACAACAAGAAGTTGCAAGAGTTTTAGTACCTCTGATCTAGCAATGTTTAACCCTTAGTAGTTCGCAGAACCCTTTTTGAATGCCAATGGATGAGGATTTTAAGTACTGAGCTAGATATATGAATCTAATGTGACGACCCGGCCCGTCGTCACGTGAGTTACCGCCCCGTTTTCCCCATTTTCTGCTTCCTTATGTTTTACTATAAGAGTCTTGAGTGAATGAGTCGATTTGGATTGGTTTTGGATGGAAATGAGACACATAGTCTCTTTAAGGAAGGTTTGCCTTGGAAAAGTCAACCGAATGTTGACTTATGAGTTAGAGGACTCGGATGTGATTTCCGGTGATTCGGTTAGCTTCGGGGGATGATTTGTGACTTAGGAGCTTGATCGGAATTGGTTTCGGAGGTCCGGTGTAGAATTAGGCTTGAATTGGCGAAGTTAGTATTTTGGCGAATTCCGGTTGTTAGGTGAGATTTTGATCCGAGGGTCGGAATGGGATTCCGAGAGTTGTTGTAGCTTCGTTAGGAGATTTTGAATATGTGTGCAAAATTTTAAATCATTCGGAGGTGTTTTGGTAGGGTTTTTGATCAAATGCGTAATTCGGAAGTTTTGGAAGAACTTAGGCTTGAATCCGATGTAATTTGAGGGTTTTGGTGTTAATTGTGGTATTTTGATGATTGGATCAAGTTTGAATGATGTTTTAAGATGGATTGGCACTTTTTGTTGAGGTCCCGGGGGCCTCGGGGTGATTTCGGATAGCCATCGGGATGAAATTTGGACTTATGAGATTGCTGGTATGCCTGGTTTCTGGTATTTCCGCATCTGCGGAAGAGGAACCGCAGATGCGGTTGTGCAGGTGCGGAAGAAAGAGTGCAGAAGCGGTCATTGCCCTGGATGGAAGGATCCGCAGACGCGGTAGGGAAGCCGCATCTGCGAGGCCGTAGATGCGGTAGAATAGTCGCAGGTGCGTAAAGATGAGGCCTTGGTGCTTCCGCAGAAGCGGACAAGTAACCGCAGAAGCGGGATCCGCATATGCGGACAGGGGACCGCAGAAGCGGTCGTTGGTTTAATGAAGATCCGCTGAAGCGGAATTATAACCGCAGAAGCGGTAGCCGCAAATGCGGTAAAGGAACCGCAGATGCGAAAATCACCGTTCTCTGAAGGATTTTAAAGCTTATTTTGTTCCGCGAGCTTAAGTCCATTTCCACCATTTTTGATCGACCTTGAGAGCTCTTGGACGGAATTTGAAGGGGATTTCGACTAGGTGTGATTGGAGGTGAGTTCCTTGTCCTAAATACATCAATTAATGGTAGAATCTGCATTGAAATTTGTGGAAATTCATCAAAAGAGGGTAAAGCTAGGGCTTAGGAATTTGATATTTCAAAGTGGAATTTGAGGGGTCAAATGGACTCCGATTTTGGTAATTTTGATATTTATAGACTCGTGGCGAGATAAGGAATCCGGTGATGTTAATTTTTTGATTTTTCGAGAAGTGGGCCCGGGGCTCGGGTTTTGTCAACTTCGTGAATTTCGATATTTTTTGAGTCTTTTCGATTGGGTTATATTCCCTTAGCCTATTGTAACGTATTCGTTGTGGTTTTGGCCAGATTCGACGCGCGAGGAGGTTGATTTGCGAGGCAAGGGCATAACGAGCTAGGACTTTGGCCGCTTGAGGTGCGTAATGGTTATAAATGATGTCCTGAGGGTTTGAAACCCCGGATTTGCACAATGAAGTGCTATGTTGAGGTGAGACACACGCTGCATGTCGAGCGTGGGGTCCATTACTGCTGGGGATTTGGACTTGGTCCATCCCGATTGATGATCCTATTGTATTTTTGACTGAGGCTTAATTAATATCATTACAGTTTGGGCTAGTAGCCATGTTTGGGGCCTTGTGCCGACCTGTAGAACCCGTAGGGGCATTTGTACTGAATGACCTTACTTTACTTGTTAAAAATCACACCCTCAGTCATGTTTCTAACTGTTTAATAAAATATGAACTGGCTTTGAAATGGCTAAACCAAAATGAGAGTAATATGAGGGCTGGAATCCCTATCTTATCTTAGTATGCCCGAGGGGCGAAGTTGATATTGACTGAGAGGGGTTGAGAACCCAATAGTGAGGATGACTGATATATTATGTGGATCGGGCTGCACGCCGCAGCAGTATACTTATATGGATCGGGCTGCACGCCGCAGCAGTATATCATGTGGATCGGGTTGCACGCCGCAGCAGTATAGCGCTTGGGCTGTAGGAGCCCTTCCGGAGTCTGCACACCCCCAGTGAGCGTAGTCGACTATTATTATTGGATCGGGCTACACGCCGCAACAGTATATATATATTATGGATCGGGCTGCACGCCGCAGCAGTATATTTATACGGATCGGGCTGCACGCCGTAGCAGTATACTATGATTTCGGTTATTGTGAGAAATAAATGAGTTGGGTACTGGCTTAAAGGATTTTTCCTGGCTTCTTCATTTAGTTGTTGTTTAAATGTTCTTACTGCTTGATATAGAACTGCTTAGTGCTCTTTACGAGATTTCTTTCCGTCAGTCATTATTTATTGCTATTACTCACTGAGTCGGAGTACTCACATTACTCCCTGCACCATGTGTGCAGATACAGGTATTCCGGAGGCGTAGATTGAGCTGTCTCTGCTGTTCAGATCTCACCGGAGTCATCGAGGTAGCTGCATGGCGTCCGCAGACCCGATTTCTCCCTCTATCCTCTTTACTTTCAGTATTTTAGACTATCTTTTGTTTAGGCTGTTTCTCAGACTTGTATTAGAGGCTCTTGACTCGTGACACCGGATCGGTGGGCTTTTAGTGATGTTATTACGTTCTTTCCGCGCATTGTATCCACTGTTTCAGACTTGTGTTTATGTTAATTTGGTATTTAAACCCTGTTAATTGGTAACGAACTTTATGTGAGGAATTGAGAGTGCTGGAATGGTCGGGCTTGCCTAGCATTGTGTTGGGCGCCATCACGATCGGGGTTGGAGTCGTGACATGTAACAAATGATGTCAGCTCACGAGTTTCTAATATAATCATCCTGCACGCCTAAATATTCTTATTAGGCAAAACTCGTATATGGTACTAGTCTTTGTTTGATGATAACAATTAACTGCAAATCTTGCCCAATTTACTTGTAGTAAACTTTAAACGTGCTTGGACTCTTTTCTTCTTCTTCTTCTTTTTCTTCTTTTTTTTAAATCACGAGAAGTTATTGCTCCTTCTAGTTGTTAAAGGTCCGAGAATCATAACAATTTATTATAAAAGAAACCTTCGAATTTTTTCTGTCATAGTAGCTTTTGTCATCTCCCTCCCACCGAGGCTGACCCAGGATTTAAAGGTCGGGGGTGTACTTTTAGATTCAACCAAAACCCGCTTTGTATTTAGATGTCCACTACTGATATATCACTATTATCTAAAGATATATACATGTATACATGGAATTCTTGCCGATGACCCCTCTCGGTATAACATAGGTCCGCCTCTGCCCTCCCATCCACCTTGTCTAGTTCTTCCATTCCAAGGTTCTTTTCTTTTTCCTAACTTTGGAGGTAAGAGGAAAAAGTATAAAATTTCCCCAACTTGCTTAGAGCCTCGTAGTTTTTGTTGTTGTCGTTTTAGTTCCTTTTGATGTCAATCACTCCTCAGGTTGGACAAGAGAGAACTTGTTAGTTGTTACTACGATGATAAACATTGACTTTTTGCCTAATTAGTGAAGAAATGCAGAAAAAATTGAGTGTGCGTCGACAGCAGGGTTCGAAGCAATTTATTTACATACTCGAACAAATAGAAATTTGCGGGGTGCAAATTCTGCAATTGTAGCGTCTATAGGCTTTCTTATAATTTGGATATGCTATTTTGGGGTCAATCTTTTAGGAATAGGGTTACATAGTTATGGTTCTTTTCCATCAACATTTAATTGAATTTAAGACAAGTTATTACAAATACAAGAGCGGGCGGCGCATTGTATGAACCGGCGTGCGGACCGTGTGAATCATCAATACAATATTTGATTCACACAGTTTTCTACCATATGTAGTTCAATTTCATTGTTTTTACTTAACTTAAGAGTTAAGAGAAGAAAAAAAAGTCTTCTATTCCAAGGTTCTTTTCTTTTTCCTAACTTTGGAGGTAAGAGGAAAAAGTATAAAATTTCCCCAACTTGCTTAGAGCCTCGTAGTTTTTGTTGTTGTCGTTTTAGTTCCTTTTGATGTCAATCACTCCTCAGGTTGGACAAGAGAGAACTTGTTAGTTGTTACTACGATGATAAACATTGACTTTTTGCCTAATTAGTGAAGAAATGCAGAAAAAATTGAGTGTGCGTCGACAGCAGGGTTCGAACCTGCGCGGGCGAAGCCCAACAGATTTCAAGTCTGTCTCCTTAACCACTCGGACATATCGACAGCTGTGAGCACTTAAGGTATATTAAGTTTATATCTTAATTCCTTACGAATTGTGAACCTTTATTATAGTACTTTAATATAGCTAAATTTTCAATAAACATGTATTTATTGTATAACTTGACAAGCTAAATCATTCTTGTATTATAAATATGGTGAGGGTGGACGAAAGTGAAATTTATGCCAAAATGAATATTTCGCTCATGTTGCCTTAGCCCATTACTTAAATAGTATCTGGACACGCGCGTTGCACGTGTATCCTATATCGATTAGTAAATAATTTAAAATATCGCGACTATATTAATATAAAAATAAAAATTTGAGTTATAAAATAAAAATTTTAAAAAATATAAAGGAAGAAACCTTGCTCCACAAAAGTGCTTATGTTTTATTGCTTGAACTTTCATTAAGGATAAACTTGGATTATTATGCTGACGTTCCATTTAGCTATTTTAGACAGATCAAATCAACATCGATTTTGCCTGCAGATAAATTAAAGCAAACTTATATTTGTTACATATGATAGACGAAACTACTACTTGGATTGTGCAATTAGTAAAAATAAAAAGAAACAATGATAATATAAATTTCCTATAGTCATGGCAAAATGACTAAAAATAAACCATAGCTACTCGGCATCCTGATTAGGTGCAAAGCAAAGTTATTTCATATCAAAAGAAAAATCTATTAGATGATTGAGTTAGCTAATCTTTATGTGCAAGATTTCACCTTCAAATGATGTTAGAACTTAGGTCTTAGAATCCATATGTAAATCTCTTGAAATTATAGGTAGAATCATAATCTCCCGTATAAGTTGGACATATTCTTCAAGATAAGAAAACAATTTTGTTATTTAAAAAGGAAAAAAATATACTATGAGATCGAACCAATTTTCAAGAAGACTAAAAAGTAGGAAATATAGAGTGAGTTCAAAGGTCCAAAGAAAAAAAAGGCTCTAAAGCGGCTAAAACAAACCGCATATGGAAGACTTAAAGAAAAAAATTATTGCACGAATATCTTAAATATATATTTATACAATCACATTCTCGATCAAAGCGAATACATGTCGATCCAATAACCATCCTATTATCAATACTTTTAGTAGTATATCCACATACCTCATTATTAAGTGGAAATAAGTCTAAATCTTAATGACCATTATGGTTGCTTGTGGCCAACATAAGTGATTCTTGTACAAGAAGATAGCAGTTTGTTCCTTTAGCATCTGTCATGGCAAAAACTGGCGAACAAAAGATAATAAAACTTACTATATTCTTTCTGCCAAGCTTGACATTTAATTCAATTGGTAGTGACTACAATATTAAAACTAATACAAAGTGCGGGGTAGACAATGAAAGAATGAGAAAAGAGACATGTCAAGATGGTTAACACAAGTCTTGAAGTTGGTGAAATGTTTAGACTCCCGCAACCTATGCCGAAGTTTTAATGGAATTTAAGTATAACAAAAATTGAGTTGGTCCTAATACAATGTATATACTTTATTATTTTCAAAGGGGTAATTTACTATTGTGTATTCTTTTTAAATTGAAACTATTCACTTGTATATGAACTCTTGTAAGAATTAGATTGAGTTTAAAGGGTAAAATTATCGTTTACTTTTTGATGGGTATTTTGGTGATTCAATTCTCAACTTTAGGCTTCACACTTAGAATATAGTATGATGATATAATATGATGAGATGGATAATAGCAAAATTAGATAGAGTTCACGTAAACACACTCTGCTGAGAAAGTATGCTATTTACATACACGGCTGGAAAATTCATCTATGGCTACGCAAGAAAAACCGTTGCAACAGATAGGTACACCGTTGCCATAGATGTATTGCAACGGTTCAGTCCCGTTCCACGAGCTGGCGTGCCTATAGAGCTTATGGAACGGTTTTTTGAATGGTTCAAATAACCGTTGCTATAGTATAGTCTATCGGAACGGTTTTCCCTCTTTTTGTTGGAAAGCTTATTCTTATCAACTGCAATGGTTGCTTTCCGTTACCATAACGTTAAATGTAACGATCAATAACCGTTACTATATCTATTAAATCGTTACGTCTATTATAGAAATGGCAACAATTTTTTTAAGATACTGCAACGGTTGAACTGCCTATTGCAACGGTTTTTAGATTATCTTGAAACGGTTTGCGGGTCGTCCTATGGTAGCGGTTGAACTACCTATTGCAACGGTTTTTAGATTATTTTGGAACGATTTGCAGGTCCTATAGCAACGGTTTTATTAGCTGTAACAGTTTAATAGAATTGAAAATATTGCACCCTGTTGTAAATAAGGATTTACATATATATACAATAAACTATAAAACACTAAAATTTATATAAATAACAAAATGAAACTATTCATAATCCAAATTGTCCAACAAGCTAATCATAAATCCATAGACGGCGTTGAAATGTTACCAAGTACATACATTTGATATTTCAAGAGTTAAAAGTTTTAAAATGTTTTGATAACAAACATACCTAGAAACCGCTACATGCATCTACAACAATCAACAATTCAAAATTCTCTTAAGGTCAAGATCTTCATCACTACCTCCGTCTTCTCTTGCTTCATCTACTCCACCTACAAAAGAGTATAAATAAAGTCATTATCCGTTCAAGAGAATCCTATCTAAAAATTCTCTTAGCCCAATTCTCTTAGAACAAACACAATTTCAGTTTTCATCATCTAGCAACACCCCCTAAGATCAAGATTTGATTTTTACTACTGAGAAATCAAGTTAATGCACTTGTTTTCTCCAGTAACTTCACAAATATGCCAAAATTTCAGTGCTTCAATCTCTCACTAGTAAAAACAAGAAAGAACTGAGATACCCAAATGAACAAATTAAGATTCTATCAACATATGAGACCAAATTAAGCTTGAATTGCTTGAAAATACCAGAAAAGCTCAAAGAACCCAGTAACCAGAAAATTGTGCAAAAAGCAATGATAACATCAAGAAAGTGAATATGGAATGATAAAGAAATCTGACTGAGAAAGTTGCATGAGGAGCTCCCTCTCTAATTCCGTTAATCCCAAATCTACATCCGCAAGTTTCCGGGGAACATTGTTTTCCAGTGATCAATGTGATTCAGAGTCTGCCAATTGCATTTGTGTTCCAGAAGGAAATCTTCTATAGTTTTCAGCTCTCTGCCCCTTCCAAATGGGGACATGTTATGGGCTTATTTCTTTCATTTGGATTGCGTAGCCACCTTTTATTCTTTTTCTCCTTTTAATTTACTTAAGTTTGCTGGGTTAGAAAATCTGAGGTAGAGTGTAAGAGCCAATTTGAATCGGATGTACCATCATCTGAAGCTCTATTGGAAGACACTTTTGTAGTGTTTACAAGCGAAAATTCCAATTTGTATTGTGCTTAATTATTCATCTGGACAAAATGCTATTACTGGTTTTAATTTCTATAAGAAAAAATAGAGTCTTTAACTTCAAGATTCAGTCCACATCTCAACTCTCACAGGAACACTAGAAAAAGATTTAATCTTCAGCTAAAAAGGAATGATTTCAGAGAAAAGTCAAAAGTTGAAGAGAGTGGAGTGTAGACACTAAACATTTTGCAACTAAACATTTAGAATATATGGTTGCAGAAATTATATACAGAAAGCAGTTGATAACTTCAAACTCAAAAAGAGGAAAGAGGAGACGTGTAACATTTGGTACGGACTAACCTTGATTGTTACTGCCAACGGATGGACGATTGATTGGTTGAATAGCACCTTGTTGTGCAGAAGCAGCTTTGCCACGTGCACAAGCACTGAATATTAGCATGTCAGGATCAAGTCTTAAATCGGGATTGAGACGTTGAAGTCGTGTAATGACGTTCATCGTAATATCTTGTTCCATAGCTTCCTTTTGTGCATTGAGCTCTTCCAACAATTTTTCCTTTTGTGCATTGAGCTTTTCCAACAATTTTGTTGCATCCTCTCTTCCATTTCCTCCATTTTTTGTTCCATTCTCTCATCAGTAGCATTTACAGAGGATCCAAAATCTCCTTTTTTTCTTTTTTAAGACAGTCTTGTTAACTCCTCGTCCATACAATCTTACCCGACCTGGGTGCTCAAGTCCCATGACTGATGCAAACGCGCCAACTGAATCACTGCCATCTCCACTTTCTTGAGTTGATTGTATTCTCTCCATTTCAGCCTATAAACCAAATGCAAGAGAACATAGTTTAAGTAAATAAAATTAAGTTGATAATTAAGAACAAATAAATAATCACGACAAACTTTAAATTAGAAATTTCTTACAATTTTACTAATTGTATTCTCATAAAAGCCTTTGTATACTCGATCAGGTTTTCTTTTTCTTGTAGCCACAAAGATGTCCTTACTTGATAGAGTATCCGAAGTATTAGCCATTTCCTTCTTTTTTTCCTAGTAACATGAAAACTGGTATAATAATCTTTTCATGCAAAGTTAGCAAGTTCATACTTTAAGAAAAATAAAAGGAAAAATCAAACCTCGATGATTCGAGCAAAACTTGTTTTGCTAGCAGTGTGTGGATGCTTCAACTTTTTTCGATTCTCGATATTGATTTCAGATTCTGCAAATAAACAAGCAAAGATTGACAAGGGGCCACCTAAAATATTAGTTTTTTGTATTAAAATACAACCGGACTTTGAGTTTGCTTTAATGTTCATGGAATAACATCCCTTTTGGTTTATAGATTTAGTGACAAGGCTTGTTTAGCTGGGTAATGTGTTGAATGCAACACAGATACTTGAGAGGGCTCCAATTTTATACTGTTTGCATTTACATGTCTATTTAGTTGCTAGGCGACAATTTAAGATGAGAACTTAAAGAAATTTCCTAAAGCGTATGTTACGTTTCAGTCAAAATGAAGATCATGCAACTTGCTTCAGAAAGGAGTAGGTGCCACACCAAAAGCAGGGTGGAATGGATCATTCCAAATGCAATCTTCTGGGCAGCAGTGAGAGTATAGTACAGGTTCTGGACACAAGAAGCACTGTTTTAGGCTCCCGTATTAGCTCAAAGTACAGTACAGTACAAGTTTTTTGTTCCCATTTGCATTCAAATTATTTCTCAAACTTGAAATGTTACATACAAGCAAGCGTTTCAGTTTGCATTTTTTCAACAAATATCTACATTCTCTAGATTTCCATTCACCTTACTACAATAACAATTACAATCAATCTAGGGAGACTATTAGCTTCACAACTAGATGAGATACATAATAATAACTACAAACCCTGATATGTACAAAAGAATGTAAAATACCTGGATCCTGCAAAGTCCCTTTGCATTACAAGCTATTGTATCTCCTACAAAGTTGGCAAAAGTTGGATGTAATTACCTTTGCGGCATCAGAGTTCCAATATTCAAGAAGATCTTTAAAGTGAGACGCCGGAACATCTTTTGGCCTATTCTCCATTCGAAGCTCGTCATTCGCATATGCTTCAAAGTGCTTTTGCTTCAACTGACTTTTATACTTTCTCCAAGCAGTACAAACTGAATCAAAAATCCAATTCTTCGCGTCTTCAGGAATGTCATATTTTTCCTACAAATTTAGTGCAATTAGGTTAGTATAAAAAAAATGAAATATCATCAACGCTTATTGAACATTAGGAACTTCAAAAGGGTCATCTGTACTGCATAATCTATTGAAGTAGACCCGAGTTAACCCATAATCATCTATTTCATTACGAAATCAATCACATCTAAATAGTACAATGCTAAAACAACCCAAATAATCAACCTCAATGATATCCTGAATAGCTCCATAATAGATAACCTTACCATCGACGGGATTTTGGTCCCCTAGCACTAGCAAAACTATCAGTTGTTGCCGATAAACTCACTCCACTATTTTGAGTCTTGCATCGGGAATCTCGTTCTTTGGTATGAAATCGGTATCCATTAATAAAATATGAAGTATATCTTTTGGCCACCATATTGGGTCCTTTGGCTAGCCATCGTAAATATTCCGGCACTACAATATTTTCAACTTTCTCTTTAAACCAATTACTGAATTCCTGACTATGATTCCTCGCTCTTTCCCATGCATTTGATCTACTGTGATTAACAATTAAATTCTTATGTTCCCTGCAAGCATGAATATTTCAAGTTTAATCATATAATAAACAAATATAAAATTTCTCTTACTCGATAAACTTTTCCATTTGCTCATCTTCAGTATTGAACAGTGCATATCGATGTGCTTCAAAACATAACTGTGAATCCATGAGAAAAGTATTTGTTTTCTTACTTCCAATTGGATGGCCTATTTTAGGGAATAAAGGTGACATATTTTGAGAGCACTCATCATCCATAGTTTGGTACCTAGTGAATTTTGTCTTCACGCCATCATGTAGGTATCTCGAACAAAAAGTCAAGCACTCATCAGCCAAAAACCCCTCTGCTATTGACGCTTCTGGACAAGATCGATTGCGTACAAACGCCTTGTACTTACATAGGCTTCTCTCAATGGGATACATCCAATGAAGATGAGCCGTATCCCCAAGCTTAATTTCATTCACCAAATGAACAGGCAAATGTGTCATTATGTCAAAAAATGTTTGGATGGAAAATTTTTTCAAGCTCACATGTTATTTCAACAATTTCAGACTGCATTTTTTCAAGATCTCTTTTCCTTATGACCTTACTACATATAGCTGTAATGAAATTTCCCAACCTTTTTAAGGCCAATGAAACATTCTTGGGCTACACTTTTCTAACAGCAACCTGGAGCAAGTAATGCATCATAAAATGAGCGTCATGACTCTTGTACCCTGATATTTTGATCTCCTTCACATGCACACGTTCTGAAATATTCGAAGCACACCCTTTTGGTAATTTAGCATTTTTCATGACAGTACAAAACAAACTTTTCTCGTTTGGTTTCATATAGAAACATGATTTAGCCAAACTTATAGTTCCATCATTATTTGTTTTTGGTTGTAGCTCCTTTCGTATCCCCATTTCTTGCACGTCATAGCGAGAATTTTCATGGTCCTTTGACTTTCCATCTATTTCCAATAAAGTCCAGAGCAAACTATCACATATGTTTTTCTCAATGTGCATCACATCAAGATTGTGCCTCAATTTGTTATGCACCCAATATGGTAATTCAAAAAAAATGGATCTCTTTTTCCACGGACCCTTAGCACTTTGAGGCCTTTTTTAGTTCCCTTTCCAAAGATATTGTTGAATTCAATCAGCTCTTCAAACACTTCCTCACCCGACAAAGGAGCAGGTACAAGTCTATGCTCCTCTTTACCGTCAAATGACTTCTTATCTCTTCGGAATGGATGATAAAGAGGCAAAAATCTTCGATGACCCAAGTAACACATCTTGTGACTATGTTTGAGATATTGAGAGCATGTTTCATAATTGCAAGTGGGGCATGCCAATTTCCCCTTAGTGCTCCATCCTGAAAGCATAGCTAATGCTGGAAAATCACTAACTGTCCACAATAAGGCAGCACGCATTCAAAAAGTTTGGTAGGTTACAACATCAAATGTGTCTATCCCCGTTTCCTATAGTTCCTTCAATTCTTTAATTAATGGTCGTAGGTACACATCTATATCATTTTCCGGAGACGATGGACCTGGAATGATCATAGACAACATTATATACTCTGGCTTCATGCAAATCCATAGTGATAAATTATAGTTCATTAACATAACAGGCCACGTGCTATGAGAAATGCTCATCGTCCGAAACGGGTTGAAACCATCACTTGAAAGATCCAATCTAACATTACGAGGATCGCTAGAGAAATCTGGGTGCAAAGAATCAAAATCCTTCCAAGCTTCCCCATCAGCAAGATGTCTTATATTCCCATCATGGAGTCGTTCATTAGCATGCCATCTCATCGTAGCAGCCGTTTCAGGACACATGAATATCCTCTGAAGCCTAGGCTTTAAAAGAAAGTACCTTAAAATCTTTACTGGGATTTTAGAGCTTGCATTAGTCAAAGGACCAGCATTCTTCCATCTTGAAGACCCACAAATAGAGAAATTATCGGCCTTCTCATTTTCTTTCCAAAATAACATGCAATCGTTAGGGCATGCATCTATTTTTCATAATGAAGACCCAAATATTTTATCATGTTTCTAGCCTTGTTAAAAGATTCTGGTACCTGAGCAAAGGGAAATGCCTCTTTTATCAACTCTAACAAATCTGAGAAAGCCACATTACTCAACCCATGCAAGGATTTAAGCAAGTACAACCGAATAGTGAAACTCAGTTTACTGAAAATTTCACACCCAGGATATAACTCTTGTTTTCCTTCCTCCAGTAATTTGAAAAATTTCCTTGCATCTTTAGATTGTCTTTCTCCAGCTCTTTCTTCATCCCCTGTCTGACCCTCTATATTTCTAAATGTATCATGAAGCATTCCATCAATATCGTCACGCATGTTAGAACCTTCATCATCATTGCTTGGAGAAGGTGTATTTGTCGAGGAAAATCCCTCCCCGTGGAAAACCCATTTGGTATAACCATCAACAAACCCATGAACAACCAAATGATCCTCCACCACATTTCTATAATGCCAGTAGAGATTAATGCACTTTTAGCAAGGGCATAATATTTCATTTCCTTGGGCGGCTCGTTCAAATGCCTTATCAAGAAAATTATTCACTCCACCGATATACTCATCCGTCCATCTAAGGAGATTCATCCAACTTTTATCTCCATAATCCATGAATATCCTATATAATATATTCAAATCACCAAAATTAGTATTCAAGGTAAGCAAGGTCAGATTAGTATAAATTTATGAATGATTGAGCATTAAAACGTTGAAGGTAGAGTGGCCGTTTCTAATGGACCCTCAGCTCAAGGAATATACCAAATAGAGGGAAATGCCTGAGCATAAATATCTGCTATAACGAAATCAGATTGGATATTTTTCAATTTTAGGAACTAGTGGGTGATAAGCTAACTATACAAAGGAAGACTCAATTATGGAAGCAGAGTAACTAAAACAAAGAAAGAAAACTTTAGACATGCAGAAACAGAGTAGTGCAGGTAGGGAATGAAATTTAAGACAATGTACAAACACCAAACAAGTACACAATGCTAAGTTATAAATATCCCTCTTTTACAGTTGCTATATATTATACTGCTACTACCATTAAGCCCAATACAGAAAGCATCTCCACTTATTGAATAACCAATGATACAATCAGATCTATCAGCTTCAAGAACCGCCGGATCTAAGTTTCATCCAATATAAAAAATTCTGCCATACTCAAACAAAATTTCACAAAGAGATAGGTAAACGTTAATTATAAAAAAAATAACTACAACTAGATAAATTAAGCTACTTCAACCAAACAATCAAAGATTTTTCACCAAACCCAGACGAGAAGCGGTATTTATTGCACAGCCAGTGATACTTATCCCACAACGTGAGGCAGTGAATTGTTGAGAAATAACTTGATTCATACACACAACCAGTGATATTTATCCCAAATAATTTTAAAAACTTACAGTGATATTTATTGCACAACTACCATCGCCAATTTCTTCTTCGGTGAGGAATGGAATCTGCGAAGGGCTCAATTGTTGAGAAATTGCAAAAGGAGTAGAAGAAGAGCATGCAAAGTAAATCAAAAAATTTGTGAGAGTCGAGCAAAAACCTAGAATTAGGGATCTGTGAGAACTTGAAGTGTTAGCCGAGCTTAATCGAGAAAAGACCCTAAAATTATTGGATGGTTCGAATTGATTGAAGGAGGTGGCTGTTTGTGGTGGAGGAGATAAAATTTATGGGGTATTTTTGTTGAGATTCTGGTGGATTTAATGGAGGTTGGCGGAGGGTCGACTATCACCAGCATGCACTATACAGCGTGAGAAGAGCTGGACAAAGAATGGAGGTTGGCGGAGGGTCGATGTTCGATTTCTTTGATTTTGGGCGTGATATGCTTGACAAAGAAACTTATTTTCCTTCTCCACTTTTAATTAATTAGCAGTATTACATTTTAAAAAAATACAAGTAAAAAAAATATAATGTAAAAAAAAGGGGGGTTTTGGCGGGTTTCAGGAAAATTTAGGAGGGAAATAATTAGAGGGAATTATTAAAACCGTTCCCAATGAATAGTTTCCAAGATTTGTTCCAATAGATACGTCTGTGGGAACGGTTAAGTTAAACGTTGCAATAAAAAACATCTATGGGAACGGTTCCCACACGAGTGCAACGGTTTTATAGCTAAAGTGTGCAGACAGTACATATGCCTTATTGCAACAGTTACAACCGTTGCATTAAGCTATCTATAGCAACGGTTTTTGAACCGTTGCAATAACATCCGCTGCCATAGGTTGATTTTCTAGTCGTGGTAAGTGAAATATAGTTTTAAGCAAAAATATAAGTGTTCTCCATAGTCCACATACTAAAGGGGGAAATGAATCCACTTGAAACAAGATTGAACTATGGAGCAGTCATCAAGTGGCTCTTTCTCTTTTAACAATACAAGAAAAATGTCAAAAATTGTCCAGGAATAGCGACCGAAATCGATCGAAATTCAAGAAAAATTGATCGATTTCCGACCGACTTTAATTTGTCGAAAAAACAGTGATCGCTAACGTGTAGCGACCAAAGTCGGTCTCAAATTTCGAGGAACGTTGGTCGGTAAATTCAATCAAACTTTGACCAAATTATTTGACACGTTTTATTGGAGAACTAAAAATACCGACCGAATTCGGTCGGTATTACGAAAACATTAGTGACCAAGATCTCGATATTGTAATTTTTTATTTTTCTAAACATTATATATTTCCGATCGAAATCTACCGGTATTATTAAAATATATTAAATTTAAAAACACAAATTCCAACCGATTTCGGTTAGTAATTTAAATCCTCGAAATTATTCATTGCTAATACCGACCGATAATGTTAAATTTTTGGGAATTTAATCTTAACAGTTCCGATCGACTTCGGTCGGTATGGGGTCGATTTTCTGGGTAAAAATTTAGCAGAATATTGTTCTTTTAGAGCTGCACCACCTGCCAACAACCATAACAACCTATAATGGCAACATTACATTTCTGCCATTCAACCAATAATAATTTCTAAAACAATAACAACAATAACAATTATAACAACAATATCAAAATTATATTAACAACATTTATGGTGTTTCAAAAATTCCAACAACTAAACTCTTCACAAGTTAAAACTTCTAATGTAATACAAACATCATTTATGGATTGTTTTGTACTGCATCATCTTTACTGCTAGAAGCTTCATCATCGACACAATTCGAAGGATCGCGATGAGAAGGAGTAGCATCTGGGGAAGACTCACGAGACCGGTGAATCGAAAAAGCCCCACTTGCAAGAAGATTGACCAGCTGACCTTAAAGGGCATTAAATTATTTGTCTCTCTTTTCTAGCTGACCTTGAAGGCTATTAAATTGTCGATCTCTCTTTTCTTCTCTAGCCTTTGCCTCTTCAAGCTCTGCTGACAGCTTTGCGATCTTCTTCTCCATAGCCGAGAGAGTCGATCTATCAAGTGCCTCGCCCTGGACAGGAGTCCCTATACCTTGGAATCCAGCCCTTTAGCGCCGAAATGATCTCTCTGGAAGGTCGTATGCTGTCCGTTTTTTAGGACCACCGACAACATCCAACCATACTTTTTACGCTTTTTCATCTGAAATGGAAGGTGGATCGCCCTGCTCATTCGATGACAATCTCTGATTGTACTCCTCCATAGTAGTATTATAACGCCCCTTTATTTAGAAGATAGAAAATTATTAATTTTATAATATTATAAACATTAATTTCAATCCATAGCAGTTAAAACTTACATAGGTAGTCTCTGCCCGGTCCTCAACCCATCTACTTGGATCTGTCGGTGCCTTTTTCTTCCGGATGTGAGTTTCCATGAAGAACTCATCGTGAGTCAGCTTCCTCCCATATTTTTTTCCCTACAAATATAATAAAACATGTTCACTAAATTTTAATAAATATTGTTTGATAAAAATAGATTTAAACGCTTTAAGGAATTACCAGTAGTCTCCTCGCAATCCCCATGCTCCTTGCACCCATACAGTGCAAGGAGCCAGCCTTCTCAGATGCTCGGGCCTTCTTTCCCTACTCACTCTTCTTCTCGAAATCCTCAGTGGCCCACTGCCTCAGTAGATCCTCCCATAAATGCGGTAAAACCCATGAAGGCTTCTTATTTTTTTTTTCGAGCAGAACAGAAGGAATTGGCTAGTCTCTTACGACATTTGAACTCAAAATTTATAAGAATTGCACTGGTATGACGATCCTCCCATGCACACTTAGTCTGCAAATGAAATGTGTAAAGTTAGATGAAAATATTGTTAATACAACGCTTAAATAGCTAAGAATTGTATTAAAACCTTAAATTGGTTGAAAATATGCTCCACGAGCTCCGGTGGAAAATCACTCCAAGTCTCATACAGTGTCATACAACCGGCCAAGAGCTTCAGTGATTATTTTTGTAGTCTCATGACTAGGTATGAACCTGCAGTATGGTAATTATATTAAATAAACAAGACTAGATATTATAATTTAGAAAAAAACAAAGAAGTAATAAATAAATCTTAACCATTGCCCCCAGGCCTGATGATCATCATATGATAACAATCATACTGCACTGCAATCCTGCGATCCGGGTGGCTGTAATCTAGATGGATGCGATCCATCTAGTGGTGAAGCAAATAGAGCAGATGACAGGCATATCACCACATGGATCTGTGACTACTGATAAGGTGTAGCAATGCGACTATATACAGGATTATGTGGAGGAAGCGGGGTATAGCCTGTGGTGGAGAATAGTAAGAATACTGTTGGAATGACGAATGGTAGATAGTCTGATGAGTATATGGATATGGTGGAAAAGATGTGTGCCTAGAAGATTGTTGTCGGCCATCTGCTATGGAAGGATGCAAGTGTGGGGTAGAAGGAAATGGGGGTGTAGCACTACATCCAAGACCTACCTCGACCCCTACCGGTCATCTGCATAAATTAAAAAAAAATGTTAGAATTGAGAATATAAATTTAAATAAGTTGAGAGCCCTCGAAAAAACTAACATGCTAGCCGTCTTCGAAATATCCTTCCTCGTCCGAAAATTCTTCCTTTTCACTTATTTCATTTTCATCGGTTGATTATTTGTCCTCATTTTCTATGGTTGTTATTTCCTCCATATCAACTTCTTCTAATATGCGTTGAGGATGCTCTAACTCATTTTCTAACTGATCGTCCACCATTTGGTTTACACTTGAGGTATCATTTTGGTAAGCAACATCTAGCACATTCTCAACTCTCACCCTACCAACAGGCTTAGTTTTTATTACAACCAACCAATCAAACTTATCCCTCACAGATATATGGAGCATAATACACTTGCCTAATATTTTCTGTAATTATTAAAGGATCATGGCGATCATACTCCCTTTTTTATTAACCTCTATTATGTTATACTTTGAGTGTATATTTGTACCTCTTCTAGGTGTTGGGACAATCCACTTGCAACGGAAAAGTATGATCTTCTTATTTGGCCAATCTAAATATGATCATTCTAGAATCTCTTTGATCACACCATAATAATCATTATCCTCATCCTGGTTGCCTTCGCCACCATTAACACACACCCACTGTTATTACTTTTTTACTTGGAGCATTCCTCGATGTGAAATTTGTAATCATTCACAAAGTACTTAGAGTTGTAACCGTAGGTGCAGGTCTCCAAGATATAGCCTGGTTGTGGACATGTTCCTGGGTGGTTCTATAGCCTTAATTATGGGACATGTGAACCATGGTCCTTCCGTCAAACTAGGTATTTTATGTATGTATTTCTAGCATTGATCCATGTATTGGCACCCATGCATGTTCCATAAAGGTTGAACCCATTCACTTACGAGTTCAGTCGTACCAAAATAACTCAAATCCGATATCAAAATCCCAATCAAAACTCAAAAATTTGGTTGATGAACTTTCCAACTTTTTACCCAATTTTCTTAACCCAATTCCTTAATTAAATAATGAAATCAACTATAGATTAGTGGAATATAATTATAAATGTGTTAAAAATCATTACCGAATGGCTTCCTTTGAAAATCCTTCAAATAATCGCCAAAAATCGTGCTCTCAAAGTCCCTAAATGAAAAATGGGATAAAACCCTCGAACTTAGCCTTTTCTGCCCAGCGATCTCGCACTTGCGGGCACACAGTCGCACCAGCGGTACCGCACCTGCGGAAATTCTATCGCAGGTGCGGACATGAGTTAAGTTCCCTGGTCCGCTTCTGCGATCAAAGGCCGCACCTGCGAGTGCGCGCCTGCAAAATTTTGTCCGCTTCTACGGACTTCCCCTTCCAGCTCATTCCCGCTTCTGCGATCGATCCTCCGCAGGAGCGGCACCGCTTCTGCTGTCCTAATGTCGCACCTGTGACCACTGGCAATGCTCAACGCCCTTTCATATGCGGTCCTCTTCTCGAACGTGCGAGTCCGCACCTGCGGTCAGCCCCACCGCAGGTGCGATTACACCAGAAGCTGCAATGCTTCAACCATTCCTCCAACTTCCAATTCGATCTGTTGACCATCTGAAATCAACCCGAGGCCCCCGGGACCTTAACCAAAGATACCAACAAGTCCTAAAATATCATACGAACTTAGTCGAGCCTTCAAATCACATCAAACAATGCTAAAAACACGAATCACCCTCCAATTCAAATTTAATGAACTTTGAAACTTTAAACTTCTACAACCGATGCCAAAATCTATCAAATTACGCCCGATTGACCTCAAATTTTGCACACAAGTCATATTCGACATTACTGACCTACTCAAACTTCCGAAATTGAAAACTGACCCCGCTATCAAAAAGTCCACTCCCCGTCAAACTTCCCAAAAATTTAAGTTTTACCATTTCAAGCCTAATTCAGCTACAGAACTCCAATTCAAAATCCGGACACGCTCCTAAGTCCAAAATCACCCAACCGAGCTAACGGAACCGACGAAACTCCATTATGGAGTCGTCTTTACACAGTTCTGACTACGGTAAAAATTCTAGAACTTAAGCTTCTATTTTAGGGACTAAGTGTCCCAAATCACTCCGAAACCAAAAATAGAACCTCCCGGCAAGTCACATAAGCATAAAAAGATACGAGGAAAACAGTAAATATGGAATCGAGGCTATTACTCTCAAAATGACCGGCCGGGTCGTTACATCCTCCCCCTCTTAAGACAATCGTACGTCCTCGAACGAGTATAGAGACATACCTGAAGTGGTGAAAAGATGAGGATAACGGCTGTGCATATCATGCTCGATCTCCCAAGTCGCCTCCTCAATCGGCTGACCCCTCTACTGAACCTTCACTAAAGCAATGTTCTTTTACCTCAGCTTTCAAACCTGCGTGTCCAAAATAGCCACCAGCTCCTCAACATAAGATAGATCCTTGTCCAGCTGGACTGAGCTGAAATCCAACACATGAGACGGATCGCTATGATACTTTCGAAGCATAGAAACATGGAATACCGGATGAACTCTTGCTAGACTGGGAGTAAAGGCAAGCTCATAAGTAACCTCCCCAACTCGCCACAACACCTCGAATGGGCCAATAAACCTTGGGCTCAGCTTTCCCTTCTTTCCGAACCTTATGACGCCCTTCATGGGAAAAACCCGGATCAAGACCCGCTCTCCAACCATGAATGCAACACACGAACCTTGCGATCCGCATAACTCTTCTGTTTGGACTGGTTGTGTGAAGTCGATCTTGAATCACCTTAACCTTCTCCAAGGCATCCTGAACCAAATCTATACCCAATAGCCTAACCTTGCCCGGCTCGAACCAACCCACTGGAGACGACACCACCTACCATACAGAGCCTCATACGGTGCCATCTGAATGCTTGATTGATGACTGTTATTGTAGCCAAACTCCACAAGTGGCAAGAACTTATTCTAAGAACCTGCAAACTACATCATACACGCATGGAGCATATCCTCCAGTATCTGAATAGTACGCTCGGACTATCCATCCGTTTGAGGGTGAAATGATGTGCTCAACTCAACCCCAGTACCTAACTCATATTGAACGGCCCTCCAGAACTGCGATGTAAACTACGTATCCTGGTACGAGATAATAGATATCGGCACGCCATAAAGCCTGACAATCTCGCGGATATAAATTCGAGCCAGCTATTCGGAAGAATAAGTAGTCATCATAGGAATGAAATGAGCTGACTTGGTCAGCCTATCCACAATCACCCAAATTGCATCAAACTTCCGCTGAGCCCGTGGAAGCCCAACAACAAAATCTATAGTGATCCACTCTCATTTCCACTCTGGAATCTCTAACTTCTGAAGCAATCCACCTAGCCGCTGATGCTCACACTTCACCTGTTGGCAATTTAGACACCGAGCAACATATTCCACTATGTCCTTCTTCATCCTCCTCCACCAATAATGCTGCCTCAAGTCCTGGTACATCTTCACGGCACCCGGATGAATGGAGTACCACAAATTGTGAGCCTCCTGGAGAATCAACTCATGCAATCCATCTACATTGGGCACATATAGCCTGCCCTGCATCCTCAATGCACCATCATCTTCAATAGTGACCTCCTTAGCATCACCGTGCTGAACCATTTCATTAAGGACAAGCAGATGGGGGTCATCATACTGACGCTCCCTAATACGATCATAAAGAGAAGACTGGGAGACCACACAAGCCAAAACTCAACCCGGCTCAGAAATATCTAATCTGACAAACTAGTTGGCTAAGGCCTGAACATCCAATGCCAACAGCCTCTCTGTTGTTGGTAGATATGCTAAGCTCCCCAAACTCTCCGCAGTGCGACTCAAGGTATCGTCCACCACATTGGCCTTCCCGGTATGGTATAGAATAATGATATCATAATCCTTACGCAACGCTAACCACCTCCGCTGACGCAAGTTAAGATCCTTCTGCTTGAACAGATGCTGCAAACTCCAGTGATCAGTGTAGATGTCACAAGGGACACCGTACAAATAGTGCTGCCACATCTTCAAGGCATGAACAATAGCTGCTAACTCAAGGTCGTGGACATGATAGTTCTTTTCATGAACCTTCAACTGTCTAGAATTGCAAGCAATCACCCTACGATCCTGCATCAACATCGCGCCGAGACCAACACGCGACATCATAATATACAGTATAAGACCCCGAACCTATAGGCAATACCAATACTGGGGCTGTAGTCAAAGCTGTCTTTAGATTTTGAAAGCTCTCCTCACACTATTTTGTCCACCTGAACAGAGCACCCTTCTGGGTCAGCCAGGTCATAGGTGCTGCAATAGATGAGAAACCCACTACAAATCGATGGTAATACCCCGCCAATCCAAGAAAACTCCTGATCTCCGTAGTTGAGGACAGTCTAGGCCAACTCTGCACTGCTTCAACCTTCTTCGGATCCACCTTGATCCCCTCACTCGACACTACGTGATCCAAAAATGCCACTGAGTCTAACCAGAACACACACTTTGAGAATTTTGCATATAACTTCTTTTCTCTCAAGGTCTGAACCACAGTCCTCAGGTGCTGCTCATGATCCTCCCGACACCTGGAGTACACCAAAATGTCGTCAATAAACACAATGATGAATAACTCAAGATAGGGCCAAAATACACTATGCATCAAATGCATAAATGCTACTGCCGTTGGTCAACCCAAATGACATCACAAGGAACTCTTTAATGACCATACAGAGTCCTGAAAGCACTCTTTGGGATATCTGGGTCCAGAATCTTCAACTGATGATAGCCTCATCGCAAGTCAATCTTGGAAAACACTCTGGCACTTTGTAACCGATCAAATAGGTCATCAATACGAGGCAGTGAATACCTTTTCTTCATTGTAACTTTGTTCAACTAGTGATAATCAATGCATATAGGCATAGAACCATCCTTCTTCTTCTTCACAAAAAAGACTAGGGCACCCCAAGGTGACACAATGGGTCGAATGAAGCCCTTATCAAGCAATTACTGTAACTGTTCCTTCAACTCCTTCAACTCAGGAGGAGCCATACGTATGGAGGAATAGAGATGGGCTGAGTGCCCGGTAACAAATCAATACCAAAATCGATATTCTGTCGGGTGGCATACCCCGAAGATCAGCTAGAAATACATTTGGGGAAATCCCTCACTATTGGGACTAACTCAACTGCATGCGTATCAATACTGACATCTCTCACATAAGCTAGATATGCGTCACACCCCTTCTCAACCATTCTTTGAGTTTTATGAAATGAAATAACTCTGCTGGAAGTATAATCTAAGGTACCTCTCCACTCTAATCGCGGTAATCTTGGCATAGCTAGCGCCATGGTCTTGGCGTGACAATCAAGAATAGCATAATGGGACGATAACCAGTCCATGCCCAAAATAATATCAAAATCTACCATACTGAGCAATAATAAATCGGCTCTAGTCTCAAAACCACTAAGAACAATCAAACACGACTGATACACACAGTCAACAACAATAGAATCTCCCACAGGTGTAGACACATAAACAGGAGAACTCAAAGAATCACGAGATACGCGCAAATACGGGGAAAAATAAGAGGACACATAGGAATAAGTGGAGCCTAGATCAAATAAAACCGACACATCTCTATGACAAACCGGAACTATACCTGTAATGACAGATTCGGAAGCAACTCCCTCTGTACGAGCAGGAAGAGCATAATATCTGGCCTGGCCTCCCCCTCTAGGGTGACCTCTACCTACCCGACCTCCACCTCGAGCTGGATGAGCAGGTGGAGTGGTAGCTGGTGCTGTATTCATAGCCTAGGGACCCGGTGGAGCACGTGGTGCCTGAAAAGTCTGTGGAGGTGCATCCCTCCTAAGTCTGGGGCAATCCCTCACCATATGTCGAGTGTCGCCACAATCAAAACAAGCTTTCGGAGGGTGTGGCTGCTGTGACTGGCTCGGGACCGGTCGGCTAGACTGACTGCTGAAAGCACCCTGTGTAGGAGGTACACTAGACACTGGCGGCGCATAATAAGGCTCCTGAGGTCTAGGAGTAACCGGAATACCACTGGCGGCTGGAAGTGCTGAATGAATAGGGCAACTCATATAACCCCTACCATGGCAAACTGTAGCTGGGGCTCGAGTACCACTATAAATGCCAGACTCTCGAGACCTCTTTGCCTCCCTCTCCTCTCTCTCCTGAGCAAACATTCCCTCCACTCTCCTAGCAATGCTTACAACCTGCTGGTACGAAATATCCATCTCTAACTCCTAAGCCATGCTAATCCTGATACTGGGATAGAGCCCTTCGATAAATCGACGGATCCTCTCTCGAACTGTAGCAACCAAGGCTGGTGCATGCCTAGCTAATTCATTGAAGCGAACCGCATACTCTAACACACTCATAGCACCCTGGTGCAACTGCTCAAACTCGATGCGCCATGCATCTCTAAGGCTCTAGGGAACATACTCCCTCAAAAACATATCCAAGAATTAAGTCCAAGTAAGTGAAGCCGCCTCAGCCGGACTACCCAAATCATAAGCACGCCACCACTGATAGGACGTTCCTCTAAGCTGGAACGCGGTGAAAGAAACCCCACTCGACTCTGTTACACCCATAGTACGGAGGATATGGTGGCACTCCTCAAGAAAACCCTGGGCATCCTCTGACGCCAAGCCACTGAAAGTAGGAGGGTGGTACTTCTTGTACCTCTCGAGCCTAAGTTGCTCCTCCTCAGAAGCTGTTGCCCTATACTCGGGCCAAATCGGGGCTACCAGCTGTACTAGTATAAACTTTGGAACCTGATCGACCTGAACCTACTGCTCTGGGGTGCGGGCGGCGGGAGTCTGTGCTCCTCCCCCAGCTTGAGATGTGGCCGGAGCAAGTGGAATCATCCCTGCCTGAGCTACAGTACCGAACATGCTGAGGAATTGTGCAAGGGTCTCCTAGAAGGCTGGTGCAGTAACATGCGTCTCAGGTGCCTGTGCGCCGACTGGAGCTACTGGTGGCTCCTCTGTAGCAGCTCGTACGAGTGCTTTGGCTGCACCACGTGGACGTCCTCGGCCTCTCCCCCCGCCCCGGCCTCTCACGACACTAGCAGGGGGTACGGGTGCCTGGTCATCTGATACGGCTGTATGTGTCCTCACCATCTGTGAGAGAATAGAAGACAAAAGCTTAGAATTTTGAAGTCAACAATTTCGCATGACCAGGAATCAAAAAAAGTTAAATTTTCCTAACAGTTCCATAGCCTCCCAAAGATAAGTACAGACGTCTCCGTACTGATTCGCGAGACTATACTAAACCTGCTTGTGACTCACAACACCTATGAACCTAGGGCTCTCATAGAAACTTGTCACGACTTAAATCTCCCTCCATAAGACGTCGTGACGGCACCTAGTCTCTATGACTAGGTAAGCCTAACATTTGCGAAATAACGAAAATGAAAGCATAAATTTAACAACTAACTGCAGCAGACGATTAAATAACTGATAAAAATTCCACTCGGTATGTACGATAACCAACACTCTAGTATACTTAGTACTCCCAAAACCCGGAAAATCATAATCACAAGCTACAGAAGAAATCTAGTATCTCTATACACCAGAGTCTAAGAAAAGGGTACGGAAAGGTAAATGACATAGAAGGGAATAGAGGGGGACTCCGAGGTCTGCAGACGCGACAGATATACCTTGAAGTCTCCAAAGTCTCAATGCTCACTGATGATGGGGCTGATACGAAGTACCTAGATCTGCAAACAAAATATGTGTAGAAGAGTAGCATGAGTACACCATAACGGTACCCAGCAAGTGTTAAGCCTAACCTCGTTCGAGTAGTGACGAGGTCAGGTCAGGGCCCCACTGGTATATAATAAATAAGGCAAAAGAATATAACAGTGTAATAAGAGACTGGAAATTTAACAAAGAGAAAACCACATAAAAATAGCAGCACAACACATAGGGATAAACAACATCAGGGGATCTCCGAGATACCGTCTCGTAGTCCCAAAAGTAAATATGCAAGGAGATCTCTCGAGGTACCACCTCGTAATCTCAAAAGTAAATCTGCAGGGAGATCTCCCGAGGTACCGCCTCGTAGTCTCAAAAGTAAATGTGCAAGGGGATCTCCCGAGGTACCGCCTCGGAGTCCCAAAAGTAAACACACAACTCAAAACTGGCGAATATAAAAATTAACAACAAGAAATCTACAGTTAAGGTTGATACAAACAAGGGAAAAATAGGAAAATCAACTAAGCATGGTGCACAGAGTTCAAATAAGCAGTTAAGACACGTCGACATGGGAAATTAGGCTAACAGGATAACTACACATGCTGGTATAACTCAATTAAGAAGAAACAAGTTATTACTCAGTAAAAATTGGATTTTACAACAAATAGCCCGTATACGCACTTGTCATATCGCGTACACGGTGCTCACATATCACGGGAGTATCACAACAGTACCAAATCCTAAGGGGACTTCCCTCACACAAGGTTAGTCAAACCACTTACCTCGAACCAAGCTCAATCAATCAATAAGAATGCCTTTTCCACGATTTTCCGACTCCGAATGGCCCAAATCTAGCCAAAAGAAATTACATACCATAAATATAACTATAAGAAACTAATCTAATTAATGAAACCAAAGCTTAAGCAAGAAATTAGAAAATTACCCCAAAAAGTCGACTCGGGCCCACATCTCGGGATCGGGTAAAAGTCAAGAAGTACGAACACCAATTCATTCACGAGTTCACTTGTACAAAAATTACTCAAAACCGATATCAAAATCCCAATTAAAACTCAAAATTTTGGTTGATGAACTTTCCAACTTTTTACCCAATTTTCTCAACCCAGTTCCTTAAGTAAATAATGAAATCAACTATAGATTAGTGGAATATGATAATAAATGAGTTAAGAATCGTTACCCAATATCTTCCTCTGAAAATCCTTCAAATAATTGCCCAAAAACGAGCTCTCAAAGTCCCAAAATAAAAAATGGGATAAAACCCTCGAACTTAGCTTTTTCTGCCCAGCGATCTCGCACCTGCAGGCACACAGCCACACCAGCGGTACCGCACCTGCAGAAATTCCATCGCAGGTGCAGACATGACTTAAGTCCCCTGGTCCGCTTCTGCGATCAAAGGCCGCACCTGCGAGTGCGTGCCTGCGAAAATTTGTCCGCTTCTGCGAACTTCCCCTTCCAGCTCATTCTCGCTTCTGCGATCGATCCTCTGCACGAACGGCTCCGCTTTTGCGGTTCTAATGTCGCACCTGCGACCACTGTCCATCCTCAACGCCTCCGCAACTGCGGTCCTCTTCTCGCACGTGCAAGTCCGCACCTGCGGCCAACCCCACCGCATGTGCGATTACACCAGAAGCTGCAAGGCTTCAGCCATTCCTCCAACTTCCAATTCGATCCGTTAACCATCCGAAATCAACCCGAAGCCCCCGGGACCTCAACTTAAGATACCAACAAGTATTAAAATATCATACAAACTTAGTAAAGCCTTCAAATCACATCAAACAACACTTAAAACGCGAATCACTCTCCAATTCAAACTTAATGAACTTTGAAGCTTCAAACGTCTACAACCAATGCCGAAACCTGCCAAATCACGTCCGATTCACCTCAAATTTTTCATACAAGTCATACTATTTATTATGGTTCTACGCCAACTTCCACAATCGAAAATCGACCCCGCTATCAAAAAGTCCACTCCCGGTCAAACTTCCCTAAAATTTAACTTTTGCCATTTCAAGCCTAATTCAGCTACATGCCTCCAATTTACAATTCGGACACGCTCCTAAGTCCAAAATCACCCGACAGAGCTAACATAACTGACAAAACTCTATTCCAGAGTCGTCTTCACACAGTTACGACTACAGTCAAAATCCTAGAACTTAAGCTTCCGTTTTAGGGACTAAGTGTCCCAAATCTCTCCGAAACCAAAACGACTGGCCAGGTCATTACACTATTCTATGCATAGCCAAGTTCTAGCTTGCTGATTTCAGTCCATGTTTGGTTGTTCTAGTTTTATTTACTGCAAATAAGGTACTTATGCCAAGCTTCCAATAATGCAATTGCTATTTAGATATAATAGTGTTATAAAACATACAATGATTTGTTCATGTTGTTTGTTGTTTACCTTTTGCATATTGATTATGATTCTGCATTAATATTGAAACATTTGATATAACTATCACCTAATATCTGATTTAGACTCGATTAACAATAAATATATATAAAATTGAGTTTATTCTGTGATTGATATTTTGATTGTTATACTTGTTAGTTTGTTGTTTGTTCATAAAAATTGGTGATGTTAGTTTGCCAAACTGAAACTGAAATCATTTGTTACTCGAACTATGAATATGTTCTCGCATTACTCAGTTAAGTAAATGTTTTCATCATGTGTTGAGTGGTGTTTCAAATTCAATTAGCCTGTGAATTTGAGCACCAGTTGGTCAAATGCATTGGCTAGAGATACAGGTTAAATCGAGCAGTTCTGAGTTCAACGCAACAAACAAGGATGAATAGAAATGATGATTTGGGGTACATTTGGTTCTAAGAATTTTATTAAGAGATCATATTTGTAATTTTAGAACAGTCATCTTAATGTAATAATTTTGGATCACATTAGATTTATATTTTGTTTGTTATTGCGATCCAGTTTGTGATGTAGGGATTAATTGTATGTTTGATCTTGAAGATTACAATGTCTATTATTTTTACTGTCTATGTCTCATTTGCTAGGCTTGGCTATGGGCCTAGACTTAAACGGACGTAGACCCAATACTGATCCACCTTGTTTAATCTACTAACATTAATAACTTTCTTTTTTTAATGTGTTTAAGTGCTGATAAATGCCCTAATACTGAGCCACCTTTTTTAATCTACTAACATTAATAACTTTCTTTTTTTAATGTGTTTAAGTGCTGATAAATGCCATGTTAGGATCATCGTAATTAATCCTTCGTTCACAACAAAACGACAGTGGCTTTGCATTTTAATAATTTTTGAACACTTAATCAATACTTTAATAACCCAGATGTCTAGCGACCATCTTGTGACTTTGTACACATAGAGAAGACAACTTAGTGATTAATCAGTGGCTTCAGATCAGCCTAATTAATTTTATTGTTTGTCCACAATAAACCCTTCCATAATAATTAAACCTCCATAGGCAATCCCAAACTTTAGAATATTAACATGTGAACATTCGTACAACGTTTTAGGGCCGTTTTAAATTTATTATTATGATTATTTACACATTTGCATGACATAATTATGATCCCAAGATTAAATCAAGGTACGCGTTAGCGCGACTTTGGCCAAACAATCATAAAAAATAACAAAGTGTTACTAATTGTGTACACGTACACGTGACATAATTTTTAGCGCATTAAATAAATCTGATTCACATACCCATGGTTCGTTTCAAATTAATTTCATAACTCCATAATCAAGTAATTAAAAGCGGTAAAAAGGTAAAAGCGAACATAGGTTTAAAGTACGTAATAATTAGATAATCAAGCCAAGTTATGATTGTAAAGCAACCGTGCTAAAACCACAAAATTCGGGAGTGCCTAACTCCATCTCCCGAGTTAACAGAATTCCTTACCCGATCTTCTATATTTCCCAGACTTAAACAGAGTTAATTTTCTTGATTTGGAATTCAAAGTGGTGACTCTTAAAAATAAATAAATAATTTCATTTTAATAATGTCACTTAAAGTGGAAAAACTTATTTTTCCCGTAAAAAGGAGGTGTGACAGCTCTGACGACTCTGCTGGGGAAACAAACCCAGAACTTCTGGTTCAGGGTTTAGAATTCGAGCTTGTAATGTGATCTATACTTGGCTTTATTGATTTTATGATATCACTGTGTTTGTGGGCCTAATGTGCTAAATGCTGCTCATTTACCGCTTTCATATTATTTGATCTGTATTAAACTGTCTTTTCCCCGCCTCCCTTTTGAGTCTTTTAAATATATGGTACACACGTGCACGTGGTCTACTTTTCTATTGGAGGTCATATAAGATAGAACAGGGTTGGTTCAGTTACTAGGCCGGATAGACTTTCATGCTCCCGGTACGTTGCTCCAACCTCGGCTCGAGCTGTTCGCTTGGGTAAGTCGGGTTTAAAACTTTCCCCCCAGGATTTAAACTTAGAATAATATAGCCTCATGGTGGATCCCTAGTAGGAACGTTTGTTTGCATCACGTGCATTTGATTTAGGGGACTCAACACAGGGGTTGGGTCTGTCTAGCACAAGTGTACCCAAAATTACAACACCATTCTGATGCATCTTATGTGCTACCTGTACATTTTGTTTGATTCGTTCTGTGCATGTTGACCAACTTCTAAAAATAGAGAAAAAGTCGAGGAAAATTAGAAGAAGATAGGAGAGAGAAAATTTACCCAATATTTGAGATGCCTCGATATTTAGAAAAAAAATTTAAGACCCTATAAAATGTTTACCACAAATTTGGTTTTTACAAAATAAGCCCGAATTTTTCAAAGGCGTCATCCAGTTCCCACTCCTGAAAATTTTAACGAACTACGCAGGTCTGATTCTCACAGGATGTGAGATACGTAGGAAACCTTCATCGGGTCCGGCCCCAACTTTCAAGAGTTCAAAAAAATATTTTTCTTTAATTCCTTCTTTAGAAGTCTCCCCTTAGAAAATACCAAATAAAAAATATATTTAAAACCCCAAAAATATATTCCTTCTTTTTCGAAGTCTTTCATTTG
This sequence comes from Nicotiana attenuata, assembly GCF_001879085.1. Lineage (NCBI taxonomy): Eukaryota > Viridiplantae > Streptophyta > Magnoliopsida > Solanales > Solanaceae > Nicotiana > Nicotiana attenuata. Next base: position 500,749 of record NW_017670385.1, on the reverse strand, counting down.
ACGAAAAAAATAAATTAAAATCCAAAATATGTTTTTCCTTTCATTAGAAGTCTTTCTCGCAAAAAAAATATTAATAATAATAATAATTCAAAAAAGATCATCAAAACCAAAAATCCAAAAATATTCTATTTCTTCTATAGAAGTCTTTCTTTCGTAAATTTCGTAAAAAATAAAAATTTAAAGTCTAAAAATATTTTTGCTCTTCTTTAGAAGTTTGTTTTAAGAAATTAAAAAGAAAATTTAGAAATCCAAAATATTTTCATTAGAAGTCTCTCCTTCGGAAAATTCAGAGGCAACATTGAAAATCAAAAAAGTATTTTCTTCTTTAGAAGAAAATAAAACGAATCAAAATCCAAGCAAAAATATTTTCTTCCTACATTCGACATTCCCAAAAATTCAAAACAAACGAAAAAGAAAAAGAAAAGGAATCTTTAGAAGTCTTTCTTTCAAAATTGTCAACAAAAAAAATATTCAAAATTCAAATTCCAAAATATTTCCCTTGATAAGCAACCAATTTTTCCCTGAAATACGTGATGATCTGATTCATGCAGCATCATGATATGTGGGCAATCCCTATCGGATGCGATTATAGCCATAAATAAACTAAGTGAAAAATAAACAAAAAGAGAGAAAAAACCAATACAAAGAGTGACAAAAAAATAAAAGACAAAAACAAAGAGCGACAAAAACAAAAAGAGGAAATCAAGAGTGATAAAATCCAAAAACAAAGAGAGCGGTAAAATCAAAAGAGTGCAGAAAATGAAAGAAAATAGTTACAGAGTGGAAAGGGACAATTAGAGTCGGGATGAAACACGCAACCATTAAAACACATAATAGAAGCATTTTTAACTGTTTCGGTGTATTACATCCCAACGTGCAATTTTCTATCTGTTGAATACCCTGGGCTAACAATGGTTGTTGTGTGTGCCCAATAGCCAGGTTCTATTTTAGGAGGTTGGTTTTGTTGGTATTCTGGCTTCTCATCCATACTGTAACGACCCGACCGGTCGTTTTAAGAATTAACACCCCGTTCCATATTAACTGCATTCCCCGTGTTTGTTTCTGCTATTGTGAGTTTTCGGGAGGATTCGTCTTGAGTTTTGGAGTGTTTTGGGACACTTAGTCCCTAACTGAGAGTTTAAGCTTTAGAATTTAGACCGTAGTTGGAGCAGTGTGAAGACGGCCTCATAATGGAGTTTTCTCGGTTCCGTTAGCTCCGCTGGGTGATTTCGGGCTTAGGGGCATGTTCGGATTGTGTTTTGGAGGTCCATAGCTTAATTAGGCTTGAAATGCCAAAAGTCGAATTTTTGAAGTTTCCGGTTTGATAGAGAGATTTTGGTATCGGTGTCGGAATGGAATTCCAGAAGTTGGAGTAGGTCCGTCGTTTTATTTGGGACGTGTGTGCAAAATTTCAGGTAATTTGGACGAGGTTTGATAAACTATTTTATCAAAAGCGGAAATTTGAAGTTTTGAAATCCTTAGGCTTGAATCCGAGGGTGATTTGGTATTTTGGTGTTGGTTTGAGTGTTCTGAGGATTGGTACAAGTTTGAATAGTGGTATATGACTCGTTCGTATTTTTGGTTGAGGTCCCGGGGGCCTCGGTGTTAGACAACCTGGTTAAGCCGTGGGGCACCTTAGGAGTTGTGTTAACTAACTCTACCTTAGCTGACTAGCGAAGAGTTAGTGTGAATGTAAAACTCCTCTAGTTTACATCTGTATGGTAGTAGTTGTGATATACTTAACTACTTAGAGATAGAGATAGCAGTATGTCATATTAGCTTGTAGGACTCTTACTCAACATGTATATAATAACCTGCACGATACCTTAATGAGGCAATGAAGAAATACTTGAAACCTCAATCAGTGTGCTTATTATTTTCTTCATGGTATCAAGAGCATAGGTACAAGTGATTAAAGTTCGATCTTGAAGCCTCCCCCTCTTATAATCAGCCATGGCCGCATCTTCCAGCTCGAGCCTAGCCCTTTCATCCTCCTCACTTCATCAACTCATTACCATTTGTTCTATTAAATTAAAACCCTCAAATTACCTTGTTTGGAGGACCCAAATCCTTCAACTCATGCAAACCTTGAAAGTTACTACCGTTATTAAGGAAGAAGCCCCACCCGAGTCTATAGAAAATGAGAAGGGAGAACATGTTCCTAACCCTAAGTTCATAGATTAGGAAGAACGTGATGTTCTAGTTAGGAGTTGGCTCTCCGGAACAATGACAGAAGAGTCCATGTTCCTTATTATAGGGTGTTCCACCGCAAAACAAATATGGTCTTGTCTTGAGGATACCTACCTACAAGCAAGTAAAGACAAGGAATTTCAGTTGAAGCAACAACTTCAAACTGTGACTCTAGGAACTAAATCCATAGATGAATACATCAAGGAGTTTAAAGGGATTTGTGATAGTCTTACGGCTATACACAAGCCGTTGGATGAAGATAAAAAGGTAATTAACTTTGCTAGAGGTCTTGGAAGCAAATACAAGACCTTTTGCACTGTGATGTTAGGAAAACCACCATACCCAACCTTCAACCAATTTGTAAATGCCCTTAGAGGATTTGAAATGAGGGAAGATATAGATGAACAAGTGCAACAATCTAATCTTGAGTCAACAGTGGCTTTTGTGGCCCAAAAGTCGCAAGGCCGAGGTCGAGGAAATTTTTATAGAGGAAGGGGAAATCAAAGAGGAGGAGGAAATAAAGGATTTAATCAGAGACAGTTTAATACACCACAGTATGGTGCCAATCAGCCGAAGGACAACCCTAAAACAAATCCATATCAGATTTGTGGAAGGAATAACCATAATGCACTCTCTTGTTTTTATAGGTGGGATTACTCCTACCAAGCACAACAAGAAGTACCACAGGCGCTAGCAGCAATGTCTCTTGGTGATCAACTTGACAATAATCTCTACGTAGACTCCGGGGCTACTAATCACATGGTACAATCCACAGGTAATCTTACAAATTCATCTCCTTTTAAAGGGACCAACTTAATAATGGTAGGCAATGGTGATAGATTACCTATTACACATATAGGAGATAAATACATTGGGAAATATTTGAATTTGCAAGATGTTTTTGTTGTGCCCAAACTCAAGAAGAATCTCATTTCTGTTAGTAAATTTGTGAAGGATAATGCTTGCTCAATAGAATTTACTGACGATGATTTCGTTATTAAGGACAAGATAACAAGAACAATTCTAGCAAAGGGGGATAAGAGACATGACTTGTACACCTTGGATGGAGACTTACATGAAGCCTTGATGGTTACAAAGACAGCCAAGAACTCAGACACAATTTGGCATCAAAGATTAGGACACCCGCATTCAAGAATTATTAGTTTTTTACATAGCAATAAATTGATTGATGTCAAAACTTGGAACAAAAGTTTTTCAGTTTGTACTAGTTGCCAAATGGGAAAAAGTTGTAAGTTACCTTTTCAAGAGTCACATAAAAGAGAACTTGAGCCATTGAGAAAAAATCATAGTGATTTGTAGGGACCATCTCCTGTTACATCATCTCAAGGAATAAAATACTACGTTATTTTCGTTGATGATTGCACGAGATTTACATGGATTTATCCCTTAAAAAGAAAATCTGATTTTGTATCTACATTTGTGGTATTTTAGAAGTTAGTAGAAAATCAATTTTCAAAGAAACTCAAAGTGTTTCAATGTGACAGAGGTGGAGAATTCAGTAGTTTGGAATTTCTCAATTACTTGGCTCAAAATGGTGTTAAAAGGCAAATCTCGTGTCCTCACACTCCAGAACAAAATGGGGTCGCAGAAAGGAAACATAGACACATAGTCGAAATGGGCTTAACCTTGCTCTTTAATGCAAATCTACCATTGTATCTTTGGGTTGAAGCTTTTCTTACTGCAGTTTTCCTAATCAACAGAATGCCTACATATACGTTGAGCATGCAATCTCCTTTTTCTAAGCTATATGGGCAAGATCCTGACTATAACACGTTGAAGGTTTTTGGGTGTCGGTGCTTCCCTTATCTCAAAGGACACAACAAGAATAAATTTCAGCCAAAAACTTTTCCATGTGTTTTCATAGGTTATAGCTTACTTCATAAAGGATATAGATGTTATCATGCTCAATCGAGGAAGGTTTTCATCTCTCGACGTGTCATTTTTGATAATTTACCTTACCTTATATGTCGTCTAGTGCTGATGCTTCTGTAGATTCAGGAGTTCCTCATCTCACCACCTTCAATGAGTTCTTGGAGTAGCATAATTCTCAGTTGCAAGCTGCAACTTATCCGGTAAATAATCCCTCAACTTCACACGACGACAATGTAGCAGACAATGATATTGCACCCGTGAATCTATTGCCAACAACCTTGGAGCCGCGATCTGACTCTACACAGCCACCGCCCTCACTTTTATCGTCACACAGTTTTCAACCTCCTGATGCAGCTGTACAAAGCCCAGAAACTTCACAATCCAGCAGCTCTTCATCCTCACATGATTCAACAGAGTCATCTCAAAGCCATGATCTCTCAAACATGGAAGGGATAGAACTTTTGTGGAGTTACCACCCTTGCCTACAAACCCTTCAACTGATAGTACTCAACCTTCTGATAATACACATCACATGTTAACACAAACCAAGACACGTTCCATGGTTAATCCAGACTTTCAGTCTCTTACTGCGTCCCTTCACACTGATATTGCTGAACCAAAGACCATTAAAACTGCTTTGTCGAAACCACATTGCTTATCAGCTATGCAAGAGGAGCTGCAGGCTCTAACGTCGAATGGAACCTGGTTGTTGGTACCTAGACAACCTCATATGAACATTGTTGGTTCACGTTGGGTGTTCAAAACCAAGCTTAAGGCAGATGGGTCTGTGGAACGATTCAAGGCTCGCTTGGTTGCGAAAGGCTACAATCAAATTGAAGGTGTCGACTTTGACGATACATTTAGTCCAGTTGTGAAAGCTATAACAATTCGTATTGTTCTTTCTATTGCTACTACATTATATTGGGAGATTAAACAACTTGATGTCAAGAATGCGTTCTTGCACGGAGATCTTAAGGAAACTGTATTCATGGAGCAACCACCCGGCTTTGTCGATCCATTTTTCCGAATCATGTTTGTCTCCTAAAAAAGGCCTTATACGGTCTCAAGCAAGCTCCCAAGGCGTGGTTTCATAAGTTTAGCACTTACCTTCTTCACCTTGGCTTCTCATGTAGCAAGGCTGACTCTTCTTTATTTGTTCTCCACTCCTCCGAAGGCACCATTTTGCTTCTCCTCTATGTTGACGACATTATATTAACTGGGAGCAATTCCTCCATGTTGTCTAAGTTGATTCACAGGCTGCAAATCCATTTTGCTATGAAAGACTTAGGACCTCTCCATTACTTTCTTGGCATTGAAGTTCACCGCACCAGCACTGGTCTCTTTCTCAGCCAAAGCAGGTATGCTACTGATATTCTACGCTGCACGAACATGATGGATGCACGACCTCTTCCAACTCCACTATCCCAAAAACATAGCCTTCACGACTCAACTGGGGCTGCTATAGATGCATCAGAATATCGAAGTGTCGTCGGCGCTTTGCAATACTTGACCTTGACTCGTCCAGAAATTTCTCATGCTGCGAACCTCTTGTGTCAATTTATGCAAAGCTCTACGGATGTCCACTGGATCGGCAGTAAAAGGGTGCTTCGTTACATTGCTGGCACACCTCAGTTTGGTCTACGAATTTCTGCTCGGTCCTCTCTCAATCTAGTTGGTTTTTCTGACGCCGATTGGGCTGGGTGTCCTCTCACTAGACGATCAACCACTGGATTATGTGTCTTTCTTGGCTCTAATTGCATCAGTTGGTCTTCTAAGAAGCAAAATACAGTGTCAAAATCGAGTGCCGAAGCTGAGTATCGCTCATTGGCCTCACTTGCTGCAGAGCTCACATGGATAACCTATTTGTTGAAAGATATTGGTGTCTCCTTAGCTCGCCCTCCTTTGCTTTTCATAGACAACATTAGTGCTTTACATCTTACTGCTAATCCAGTCTTACACGCTCGTACGAAACATGTCGAGCTTGATTACCACTTTGTGCGCGAAAAGGTTGTTCAAGGAGCTATGGTGACAAAGTTTATTCCGTCGCTGCAATAGATAGCAGATATTTTCACTAAACCACTACCAAAGTTTCAGTTTCACACACTTCGAACCAAGCTGGGAATAGTGAGTCATCCCAACACCAGCTTGAGGGGGGATGTTAGACAACCTGGTTAAGCCGTGGGGCACCTTAGGAGTTGTGTTAACCAACTCTACCTTAGCTGACCAGAGAAGAGTTAGTGTGAATGTAAAACTCCTCTAGTTTACATCTGTATAGTAGTAGTTGTGATATACTTAATTACTTAGAGATAGAGATAGCAGTATGTCATATTAGCTTGTAGGACTCTTACTCAACATGTATATAATAACCTGCACGATACCTTATTGAGGCAGTGAAGAAATACTTGAAACCTCAATCAGTGTGCTTATTATTTTCTTCACTCGGGATGATTTCGGAAGGTTGACGGAGGAAATTGGGAGATTTGGAAGCAGCTTCAGCTGCTGAAGTTCTGTCATAACAGCACCTGCGGCTTGGGGACCGCAGGTGCGTGATCGCAGAAGCGATGGAGGAGCCGCAGATGCGGCCAGGCGCTTGGAGACTAGAATCCGCAGGTGCGAGAGGTTGAGTGCACCCGCGAGACCGCAGATGCGGTAAATAAAGCGCAGGTGCGGCCAGTGCATTTAAGTGAATTTTTGCAAATGCGAACCTAGGACCACAGGTGTGGGTCCGCAGGTGCGAGGAAATGGCTGCAGGTGCGGAAACCCTGGGCCAGAACCGATATAAGGTTTTTGTCGCAATTTTTGCCCATTCTTTCACCGTTTTCATCCGGAATTTGAGCTTTTTGGGAGGTTTTTGAGAGAGAATTCAACGGAGCTTCGAGGTGGTAAGATTTTTGGAACCCATACTCGTTATTATGGTATTATTCTACTGATTTGGCATGAAATTTATGGAAAATAAGGGTTAAAATTAGGGGTTTAGGGTTTGAAATTGGAGACCTTGATTTAGGGATTTGAGGGATTGTTTGTGGTCCGATTTCGATGGTTTTTGTATGCATGAACTCATGAGAGTGTAAGGATCCTAGTTTTGCAAATTTTATCCAATTCCAAGACATGGGCCCGGGGGATTTTTTTGGGCGATTTTCCTAATTTCGCGTGTTAGCTTCGAATTAAATAGTTGAATTAGCTACTTGAAGTTATATTTACATTATGCAATTACTTTGAATAGATTTGGGCCATTTGGAGTCGGTTACTCGTGGCAAGAACGTGTTATCGAGTTGATTGAGCTGGGTCGAGGTAAGTGGCTTGCCTAACCTTGTGTGGGGGAACTCCCCTTAGGATTGGTATTGTTGATATATTAAATGCCTTGTACGTGAGGTGACGAGTCCGTACATGTGCTAATTGTTGAAAATCCTGTTTTCATTAAGTAACTATAACTGTGCTTTTCTTCCCTGTTTATACTAATTGCAATTTAAGCCTACTGTTAGTTTAGGTAAGCATGTCTAAGTGACTTAATTGTTTTACTTGGTCAAACTGCTCTATTTGAATTCTATGCAGCATGCTAGGCTAGAAATACCTATTTTACCTTGGTATGAAATTTGGTTGAATTGAATATTCTTCGTGTTGCTGCTGCGTGTTTACTTTGGGACTACGGGCGATATCCCGGTAGATCCCCCTGCACGTTTATATTGAAACTACGGGACTGCACCCGGTAGATTCCCCCAGTACTAGGTATTTACATTTGGGAACTACAGATCGGTATTCCGGTAGATCCCCCGCGCACTATGAGTTGGACTATGGGACGACACCCGGGAGATCCACTGGATATTTTGTATTTTGGGACTACAGGACGGTATCCTGGTAGATCCCCGGTTGCTGAATATTTACATTAGGGGACTACAGGACGGTATCCTGGTAGATCCCCGGTTGCTATCTCTGTGTGGAGTTACATTCTTTCTATGATTTTCTTTTCGTTGTATTTGTTGTTATTCTTATTATCATGTGTTACTTCATACTGTTTCATTTCTTTATATATATATATATATATGACCGGTTGGGCCCTGACCTTCCTCGTCACTACTCGACCGAGGTTAGGCTTAGGACTTACTGGGTACCGCCGTGGTGTACTCATGCCCTTTCATGCACATGTTTTTCGTGTGCAAATCCAGGTTCATTGGCTCAGCCATACCATTAGCGAGGCGAGGCGACCTCTTAGAGACTTTGAGGTATATCTGCTGCGTCCACAGACCGATGAGTCTCTCTCTATTCCCTCTATTAGCTTTAGGTCTTCTGTACTTTCTGTTGACTAGATATTCCGGAGTTAGAACTTTATGTAAACTTTCTCAGCTTGTGATTTCATGAGATTCCGGGTTTTGGGAGTCGTTTCAGTTCTTGAGAACATGTATTGGTTTATGCCGAGCGGCATCTTAAACGTTTTATTCTGTTTTATCTTCAGTTTTCATTGTTTTCGTATTTCGTTTCTTTTCCGCAAATTGTTAGTGTTTATCGTGAAAATGGTAATAACAATTAAATTTGTTGATAGGACTCTAAAAATACGTGATCTATTTTTATGCTAGTTGTAAAGCAGCTGATGCTCTGTGTGTGAAGTTTAAGGACGAAATGCAAGCTAAAATAGAGTTATAATAAAACCGATGAGTTAGCTATTCAGGGCCTCGAGCTAGTCAGGTTAGGGCCTCGAGGTCGATTCCCGGGTTCGGGCTCGAGCTATTAGGGGCAGTCGGGGAAGGGCTAACAGTCGTAATATAATTAAAGAAGGCTCTTTATGGCCAATGATAAACAATAAATGAAGAACAAGTATGAAGATAGTAAATAAGAGCAATAATATCGAGAGAGTGTATTAGAGAGAGAAGAGAGAGAGTTATCATATATTTCGTGTAGAATAGTTGGGGCAACATCAGTCCCCTACAAGATAGTAAGGATCCCCTTTATATAGAGGGGAAAACCTCAATGGTACGACATACATTAATTGTAAAGGTATGGAGATGGGACAGCTAGATGTGACACCCTGATCTGGGTTCAGAGTAGGCCGGCTAGACTTCTTCAGACTTAGCCGTGTGTCTTGGGAACTCCCCATTTTACTCTAGCCTCGGCCGACATTCTTCTTCAGGCCGGGTGTCGATGAGTTCCGAGGAAGGAGACTCGAGCGCATCTTTGCAGCCTCGAGGCTTTGAGGCGATCTTCCGAAATGGGAAATCGGACCCGTTGTTTGGGGCAACCCAATAACGGGGAAATCGCCCCCCCCCCCCAGTTTTACCGTACATAGATAGTCTCCGCGTTCCTAGAACGAAGCGATAGGAAATGATTTTGATGCCCAACTCTTCGGGTTCCCCGTTACGATGTCATACCAGTGATGCAACCTATGACATGAGCCTTCACGATAACCGGGACATCCATGCATGGACTTGTCTTTTCGGTGCCATTCAATGCTCTGTCGATTCCCATTCTTCAAAGTGACAGTACCGTCGTCGATTCATTTTTCAAGAACGTATTGATTGCGCCTGCCGATCCGTCTTTCAAAGGCATTGATGGTCGTATGATCACCCCTTATAAATGGGGGCATTCTGGCACTATCTCTTCATCTAAGTGCCCTTCTCCATTCTTTCATCACTTTCTTCTCACCATCTTCCTTTATTGTTAACCACCATGTTTGGGGTTCACGGCCTTAAGGTTGTATGTCAGCATTCTTATCAGTTGTGTGGTGGCCACCCACCTGAGCTCCCTTTTGTCGAGCGGGATCACACCATTTTGTCGTTGCTATTGTTGTTGTTACGATTGTTGCTACTGGCGTTATTGTCTCGGGGCGATGAGACAGTAGCAGCCGGCTTCTTCCGATCTAGAAAGGCATTCGGACTCTACACCGCTGCTCGGGAGAGTGTTTCGGACTATACACCGCTGCTCACTCTCCTACCCTGGCCTGGTGTGGCACTTCATTCCTTGGGTTTTTTCCCAAGGGATAAAATGGCACAATCGGCCGTTGAGACTGGGGCCCGCTGAATCTTCAACCTTTGGCTTCGGCGGGTTATGTCTCTTTTTTCTGCCTCTTCTGCGTCCTCCCCCTTTCCTCCTCTTCATCTTCTCCCTCGGAGATATTATTCCGAGGGATCGAGCTGGGAACCTAGAGGAGGTGACGGTTAAAGGTATCACCTTCGAGGACGCGAGTTTGAGGAGGCGGCGCTTCGGGGATGCTGCTACCGGAGATGGACCTTCGAGGGTAGACTAGGTTTTAGGCTTTTACTTCATGTATTCCTTTTTGCCTCTTTATTTTTGTGTAGGGACCCTTTGTAAGCTTTTGCAATCATATGTAAGGACCCGTCGAGGGCCGTTGTAAGCAAATGTTTATCAATATAAAGATATTTCCTTGACTTCCGCGTTGACATATTCTTTTATATTTGTGGGGATTCTGCATGTGTGCCTCTGCTGATGATTGTCAATATCTAACTCCGGTACGAGTATTCTTCTCGGTCTTTAGTCGATAGAAACGTCTCCTCTCTGAGCCTACCGTCGTTCCTCGGATCAAGCCCGAATTGGTCCGATTGACTCGGGCCATCAGGACTGTCGAGTCACATAAAAATAGTACCTCGAGCCTTGGAATTTTTGGAGAACGGCCTCTGAGTGAGGGTTATCTTTACGCATCTGAAACTTGCTTTGAACTTGGCATATATAACCTTTTAAGGCGTTGTAGATAGGTCCCAGATGAGGGGTTACCCAGATTCAGGCGGTGTCCTGACGTCCAGCTTTTATGGACGGAGCTCGAAGTGCTCGTTCTTCTTCTTGAGGGGAACCTTCGAGATTTGATATCATCTTGGACTCTGTAATGTTGCTGAAGGCTTCCTGGGGCCTAACTTCTTGCTGATGGAGGTCCTCGAGATCGGGTACCACCTCGGGACTGGAGATGATGCCATTGGCTTCTTTAAGCCTAACTTCTTGTTGATGGAGGTCCTCGAGGTCGGGTACCACCTCGGGACTGGAGATGATGCCATTGGCTTCTTTAAGCCTAACTTCTTATTGATGGAGGTCCTAGAGGTCGGGTACTACCTCAGGACTGGAGACGATGCCATTGGCTTCTTTAAGCCTAACTTCTTGTTGATGGAGGTCCTCAAGGTCGGGTACCACCTCGAGACTCGCATCGAAGTCATCGGCCTCCTGGGGCCTATCTTGATCAGGCAGACCGTTGCTGTTTCCCCACATATATATGGGGTTGCTTCCGCGTCTTGGGAGATCCCACTATTTTAGACAGCTATCCTTCCATTTCGGCGTCGGGTCCTTCGTTACCTTAGCACCAAAGTGTTTGTGTAGGTTCCCGCTTTAGCTCTTCTAGTCTTGCCATATCCATGACTGCTGCTTCGGGGTTTGCCAGGCAGAGAGGGGAGAGTTCCGCTCCCAGTGCTCAGGACCCGCGGGAGTTTACCTTGAAGACTATGTCTTTGATAAGAGAGGAGCACCTTGAGTTGGTGAGGAGAGACTGCGGATGGGGGGAGGAGGCAGCGTTACAGGTGCTTCCCTCGGGCGAGGATATCACGGACCCTGCCAATGGATTCCTGAATGTGTATACAAATCCTTTCACACTGGGACCTCTCGACAGGGTTGTGCTCAACTTCCGTGTGAAGTATCGGGTTACCTTGGCGGAGATACACCCGTCGTTTTGGCGAATAGTGTTGATGATGAGGTTTTTTGCGGAGAAGGCGGGGCTTGAATTCACGCTCAGCCATCTCGTCTGGCTGTACCGGCCCTTTCACCACCGAGGTCTGCTAACCTTGCGGTGTCGTTCGTCCACGCCCTTTGTTGTTGATGATGCGGAAGATGGAGATCGGGAGTGGATTAGTCGGTTCGTCGGGGTCCGGACAGCCGACGTTATCCCCGTGGCACTTATGCTATTCCCCGAAGAATAGAACTATATGCGTGAGTGGAGCGTCCCGTGCTTTCTCAAATTTGCTCATGGTGAAAGCTAGTTTTGTAGCCGTGTTTCCTCCTTTTCTGCAGCAACTTCATGGGCGTTGGGCGACGTTCCTGATCTGCATGGTTGGGTCCGGGAGCTGGCGATCCACTCGACTTGTGACGAGCGCAGGTGGCGAGCTGTGTCTCGGGGCAGATGGGAAGCAAAACATCACGGTATGTGCGTGTATTACTTTTTCCTTATCCCTTGTTCATTATGAGAGACTTTTTCCCTTTTTCGCGTATTAATCTTGCTGTCGTAGGTATCGAAGGGCCTCCAGAGGCGAGGCTGTGCTCCTCCAGAGAGGGGGAGGGGTTGCCAGCTTCTGAGCTAGAGGGAGACAATAATAAGCTGGAGATGTACTTGCAGGGCGATGGCGCTCATGGCAAGGCGAAACGGGGTCGGGCCTCTAAGCTGGAAACATCGTCCGAGCCTGCTGCACCTGAGGTTTCTGGTTCTGGAAAGATGGCTCCTCCGAGCGATCGTGCTTCGACCGGGGTTGATTCTTCCGAGGCTGAGGGGACTAGATCAACAGATGTGTGCTCGGCCTTCGAGGAAGTCCGCCGACTACACGTTGCGGTGAGCTTCGACATAGGCCTCCCGAATCCGCGTCTTCCCTTCCTTATCGAGTTTTTCTTTGCAGGATTTTGGCAGGCTTACGTCCGAGCTGCTCCGCCATAGAGCTAGGCTCCGGAAAGCTCTGGGTGAGGGTAGGTCCCTTAGGCTCCTTTGGGAGGAGAGGAAATTTGAGTTGGCACACTGGCGATATGAAGCGTACCGCAGCTCGAATTATAAGAGCTATTTGATGGAGCAGGTAAGTTTCCATTCCGGGCGAGTACGCGTTCCACCCTTTAACTTCTGAGGTTAACTCTTCACCTATCATAGCTGCAGAAAAAGATGGAGGCCCTAGAACGTCTGAAGGGTAAGGCCGGCCGAGTCAGGAACGACTGTAGCGAGCTAAGAGCTCGGCCGCAGGTTCAAGCTTTAGAGGAGAAAGATGCTTTGGCTAAAGTTCCTGCCTTCGAGGTCCAACTCCGCTTAGCTCGTGATAACACTTCAGTTCAAGCGGATATGATCACGAAGCTTGAATCCGAACTTTCGAAGTTTAGGGCTGAGATCGTTGATGCTCGCACAGAAGCGGCATTGAACCGTACTAAGCCCGATCAGGAGATGGCGATTTATTTGAAGGACGCTACCGATGCCCAAGCCGAGTTGAAGAGGGTCCTTAATCGTGGAGAGAAGATCGAAGAATATGCTCATTCCTAATCTCGAAGAAAGGTTCTCGAGGAGATCAGTGCCAGGGGTTTTGTTCTCTCGGAAGAATTGGCGCGAGCGAGGGCGGACAAGCGTGATGCTCGGTTACTCCCGTGCGACGCTGAGGGGAGTGATGATGAGGCCGGTAGGCTGTAGCTCTCAAGGGTAGGGCGTAGACCTCACTACTCCGTATGTAGTATCTTTAGAGTATGTTTGTAGACGGAGAAAGTATTTTTTTGTGTATGTATATAAAAGAAAAACCCTTTGCGGCTTTAGCTCTTCTGTACCCATTTTTGTCCCTCATTTGGCCAGGTGAACTGGTCTCAGAGTCGGTGAGAATCCTTGAATTCGTCATATGGCCCTGGGGCTCATTAGGCTGGCCCGGGGCTCTTACGCGCTCAGTCGATGCGACCTCTAGTTCAAGCAGGCGTCTGGGCACTTATGCTCTTGCTCAACTGTTTTGGGTAAAGTCTCCGAGTCGGGTTTCGACTCGAGCTCATATGGCCCTCAAGCTTTTTATGTTTTCATGGGCTGGCGACAATGGCTCTTACGCCTTTGATTGAAGCGATCTTTTACGTGAATGGCCCTGAGGCTTATTAGGCTGGCGATAATGGCTCTTACGCTTTTGGACCGATGCGGCCTTTTATGTAAGCTGGCGACAATGGCTCTTACGCATTTGGGCCGATGCGGCCTTTTATGTAAGCTGGCGACAATGGCTCTTACGCTTTTGGCCAATGCGGCCTTTATTGTAAGCTGGCGACAATGGCTCTTACGCTTCTAGTCGATGCGGCCTTTATTGTAAGCTGGCGACAATGACTCTTACGCTTCTGGCCGATGCGGCCTTTATTGTAAGCTGTCGATAATGGCTCTTACGCTTTGGGTCGGAGCGACCTTTTAATATAGGCTTTATTTTCCTCTCGTTAAGGACTTTTGAAATGATTTTGCCTGACCCTTCATCGGTTCGGGAAGAACCTCGATTTCAAGTCGTTTGCGGCAATATTCGAGCACCTCGGAAGGTTTGGCTCGTGGGACGAGTAGCTCGAAGCCTTGTGATTTGGAGCTGACATGGTCGAAGCTCTTTTGTCTGTCGAGGGTAGCTTGTTTAACCAGTTCTTTTTGAAGTAGATTCAAAGTAATGGCCTATGATTTTGTAGCAACGGTCGGGTGTCCCCGAGTCGCGTTAGTTTGGCTGGTATAGTCGTATGATCATAGTCATTTGTGCTTGGCTGGAGCCATTTTCGGTCCCGAGTGTAGTAGTTAGGTGTCTATATCGAGGGTATGCCTTTTCAGGAATCTTACAAATGCGATATATAGCCTAAACTTCGGGTTTTTATGCATGTAGTAAGGTCTTACAAAATTTTCATGCCTTTGAGGTCTTACAGTTTGTTGATACTTGGTACAAGTATGATTCATGCCTTGCTTGAGGTCTTATAGTTTTTGTTGATACTTGGTACAAGTATGATTCATGCCTTGCTTGAGGTCTTACAGTTTTTTTTGTTGCCTTATTTAGGTCTTACGAGACCGAGTCTGCCGGCTCGAGATCTTACGGCCTCGAGTTTTTTACTGAATGGCAATTAGGGACAATCTCCGAGTCATCCAGCTCGTTTTGTCTCGAGAGCCGTTACTCGTGAGCTCGAAATTTCCTCATTGAGGGCTTACGACTTTGGAGATTCCGACCCTTAGGTCATGCGTTTTCTAAGTTTGCGGTGCCAGTCTCCGTGTGTTCGGGACATTTTTCTTTTGGAGATGCTTCGTGATTTCTGTGCTGCCTCGTTGAGGGCTTGCGAGTTTGAAGTTTTGACCCTGAGGTCACGTGGGTGCCGAATTATTGACGCTAGTCTCCGAGTATTTGGGACGTTTCTTGATGAAGGAATCGTTTTGGCAAAAATGCTGGGTTTTCTTTGGAGCATGAGATACGTTGGCAAAAAGCATTCCTTGATTATTTGGCACTAGTACATGTGTTTCCGCCATCGAGGGCTTGGCTGTGCGGACACGGTTCATTCGATCGTTTGGTCCGGTACATCATTTTCCCATTGGGACCTTATTTGGCATTTCTTGGCTCTCCCGAGCGGATGATCTTCCGAGAGGATGTCCTTCGGCGCTCGGGATTGATAGCAAAAGAAGCCTTGAAGCCTTGTTGGATTCCCCCTAGGTAGCATATAGGTGTTGCCTCATTAAAAACCTTGCCGGCAAAACCCTCTTCGGGACAAAAGCTTGGTCGAAGGAAAAGAGTGCAACGGATGATTTTAAAACCTTAAGGTCTTCGGGTTGGATCAGCGCTTTTGACCGCTTTGATCGGGTGCCTGTATAAAGGTCTAGTATAAAGCATAAAATGAAAAGGGAGATGGTTATACCTTATCGTGGGATGCGCTGGCGACGTTTCAAGGTCTGGTATGCCCCTGTTGTTTGTAATGAGGGCACGGTACGGTTCTCCTCTATGTCTCATCGGGCTTAGCCGAAGACGTAGTTTGATTATCCTTTGGCTCTTTCGAGAGTGGAGATATTGGTGCCGGTGCCATGTCGTGCACCGCGAACATTTCCCTTGATGCGTGTTGGTCCCCGTGGACTATTTTAATCCCGTCTTTTGTTGGAAATCTCATCATCTGGTGGAGGGTGGACGGTACTGCTCTCATGCAGTGTATCCAGGGTCGTCCGAATAAGGCGTTGTACCTCATGTCTCCTTCGATGACATGGAATTTGACATTTTGGGTCGTGCCAGCCACGCTAACCGGGAGAGTGATCTCTCCTTACGTTGTTTTGCTTGCCATGTTTAATCCATTGAGGACTCGAGTGGCGGGAACAATTTGGTCTAGCAGTCCGAGCTGCTCTATTACCTTCGACCTGATAATGTTGGCCGAGCTACCTGGATCCACGATACATATTTTATTTGAAATGTATTTATGAGGAAAGAGATTACCAGTGCGTCGTTATGAGGTTGGGACAAGGTCTCGGAGTCCTCCTCGCTGAATGTGAGGGCATATCCGGGAATATATCCTCGGGTTCGCATTTCTATAGTGATGGATATTTTTGTCCTTCTCATCACGGGTTCCTGGGGAGCGTCGACGCCCCCTAATATCATATGGATAACATGTCGTAGCTCGTTTGCTTCATTCCTCTTGGCCGCCTCTCTTTCTCGGAACTAATTTTTGGCTCGATCGCTCAAGAATTCTCTGAGATGACCTTTATTGAGCAGCCTGGCTACTTCCTCTCGTAGCTGGTGACAATCCTCGGTTCTGTGGCCATGCGTGTTGTGAAATTCGCATATCAAGTTATGATTCCTTTGGGAGGGATCCGATTGTACAGGCCTGGGCATCTGGCATCCTTGATTTTGCTGTTGGCGAACACGATGTCCGAAACATCAACATTGAAGTTGTATTCTGATAGGCGTGGTACCTTGTTGGACCCGTGTTTCCGTCGGATCTGGCTCTGTTAATGAGTTCCCGAGGATTCTGTCCTCGGTTGATAAGTCTGTCGTTACGAGGCAGGTTGCGTCTTAGGGCGTTTCTCCTGTCTTCGGTGTATGGCTGATATCTTTCTTTATTTGGCTTCGATTCCTTTTCTAAGAGCCTGCTCGAGTATACTGAGCCCGATGGGGCTCCTAATTGATCGTCCTCGACCCTGATCTTTGACTGGTATCAGTTGTGGACGTTCGACCAGGTTACGGCAGGATACTCGATCAGATTCTCTTTCAGCTGCCTTGAGGCCACTAAACTCCGCTCGTTCAGGCCTTGAGTGAAGGCCTGTACCGCCCAATCGTCGGAGACTGGGGGTATTTCCATTCGTTTCGTTTGGAAGCGAGATACGAACTCTCACAGCATTTCGTTCTCCCTCTGCCTGATCTTGAATATGTCAGACTTCCTTGTTGCTACTTTGATGGAACCAGCGTGTGCCTTTATGAAAGAGTCTGCCAGCATGGCAAACGAGTCTATGGAGTTGGGAGATAGGTTATGGTACCACATCATGGCCCCCTTTGAGAGCGTTTCCCCGAACTTCTTCAGCAAGACGGACTCGATCTCGTCGCCTTTTATGTCGTTGCCCTTCACTGCACTCGTGTAGGCAGTAACGTGCTCGTTGGGGTCTGAGGTCCAGTTGTATTTCGGGTGTTCCGGCATTCTGAACTTCTTTGGAATGGGTTTCGGAGCCGCTTCCTCCGGGAACGGCCGCTGCACGAACTTTCTCGAGTCTACACCTTTCAAGACCGGGGGCGCGCCCGGGATTTGGTCGACCCCGGAGTTGTAAGTTTCGACCTTCTTGTCGTTGACTGCTCTCATTTTCTTGCCGACTCGATCCTACTGGTAAGATCCTCGAGCATTTTTACGATAGCAGGGTCGGCTATCAAACCATTATTTCTCAATCTCTCCGGTACCTGTTCGGCCGGGGGAGTTGTTCCCGGTGCTACGGTGTTGGGAGTTTTTGGGTGGCTTTGCAGCTGAGCGGTAGCCAGCTGTTGTGCCTGCAACATTTCAAAAATAACATGAAGGCTAACTTCATGTTCTTCCCAAGCTGGGGTTTTTTGGGTTTCCTGTTGGTCGCCTGTTGTATGCTCCTGTCGGTGCGTGAGGTTTCGTCGATCCGCTGTGCGTCGCACGAGCCCGCGTCTGCTGGAATCGGCCCAGGTGCGTTCTTGGGGTTCCGCGGTGGCGTACCAACAATTGGAACAGCCACACCGTTTTCTCCGTGATTTTCGAGGTCGTCATTCTCTACTCTGTTCACTGAGCCAGACACATTGACCTGAAATCGAAGATCTTGGACAAGAAAAAGTGTGAAAGATAACTTGCGTTGTGTAACGAAACCAGCAAGAAAATAATCACTATTATTTATAACCCCACGGTAGGCGCCAAACTGTTTATCATGAAAATGGTAATAACAATTAAATTTGTTGATGGGACTCTAAAAATACGTGATCTATTTTTATGCTAGTTGTAAAGCAGCTGATGCTATGTGTGTGAAGTTTAAGGACGAAATGCAAGCTAAAATAGAGTTATAATCAAACCGATGAGTTAGCTATTCAGGGCCTCGAGCTAGTCAGGTTAGGGCCTCGAGGTCGATTCCCGAGCTCGGGCTCGAGCTATTAGGGGCAGTCGGGGAAGGGCTAACAGTCGTGATATAATTAAAGAAGGCTCTTTATGGCCAATGATAAGCAATAAATGAAGAACAAGTATGAAGATAATAAATAAGAGCAACAATATCGAGAGAGTGTATTAGAGAGAGAAGAGAGAGAGTTATCATATATTTCGGGTGTAGAATAGTTGGGGCAACATCAGTCCCCTACAAGATAGTAAAGATCACCTTTATATAGAGGGGGAAACCTCATATGGTACGACATAGATTAATTGTAAAGGTATGGAGATGGGACAGCTAGATGTGACACCCTGATCTGGGTTCAGAGTAGGCCGGCTAGACTTCGTCAGACTTAGCCGTGTGTCTTGGGAACTCCCCATTTTACTCTAGCCTCGGCCGATATTCTTCTTCAAGCCGGGTGTCGATGAGTTCCGAGGAAGGAGACTCGAGCGCATCTTTGCAGCCTCGAGGCTTTGAGGCGATCTTCCGAAACGGGAAATCGGACCCGTTGTTTGGGGCAACCCAATAACGGGGAAATCGCCCCCCCCCCCCCCAGTTTTACCGTACACAGATAGTCTCCGTGTTTCCTAGAACGAAGCGATAGGAAACGATTTTGATGCCCAACTCTTCTTGTGAATTTTAGCCTTTTAAGATATTGTACCACTAGTTAGCCCTTTGAGCCTGTAGCCTTTTATTTGGAAGCCGTATTTTTGCCTTGATCCTTTTGTCGAATCCCTAGTTTTTGCACCATGCTTCCTTGAGCACTATTGCTTAGACCGTGATATTAATTGATAAATTTAAAGAATAGGATGGTTAAGTGAAAAACGGTGACCGATGATGGCTGAAAGGTGATGAAAAGGCCTTCTTGAAAAGAATGTGACATGAAAAAGAAAAAGAAAAAAAAGAATGAAGAGAATTGGTTTGAAAAAAAAAATGAAATGTTCTTAATATGAGGGAAATACTTGTGAAATAATAGATGAAGAGAGGGCTAAAAAATAAAATTAAGAGATGAAAATAATGGGTGATGAAGTCTAAAAGTGCAAAGTGCTTAGGGAAGTGTAAGTCACTAATATATAATTCTCCTACCCATCCCCTAGCCAACATTACAACCCGTTAAAGTCCTATTTGATTCTATTCGAGCACACTTAATTAGTAGAGATGTACATAATGGGCAAGCTTATGGTTCTTTGTGCATACATGTGAATTCATTTGTGAGTACGAGAGTTGTTCTTTGAAGCTAAGTCCTTAAATTATATTAATTCTTTGATTTGAGAGTATGGACTATTTATTCTTGTGAGGGCACTTGTTTCATGATAGATAGGCAATGTTATTAGCTTTATTTGACAGAGTTGGTGAGCGAGCTTAAATTTGGTGAGTTAAAGTCACTATCTGAGGTTAGAAGGTTAGAAGTTTATTGTTTGTTTGTGACTTATATATCTTGCACGATGATGAGGAAGTGTATAACTAATAGTTTGAGTTGCTATAGGGCCTAATTATTAGTATCAACCGAAGTGGTGGTGTTTCTAGGCTTGATTTATTGAGAGTGATTTTAATGCTTACTCGAGGACGAGCAAGAGTCTAAGTGTGGGGTATTGATGTTCGGCCAAAAATACATAATTTTAACCATTATTGCCTCACATTATAGAACTTTTAATCGTCTTTTGAGTATTAATTATAGTGCTTTATGCTTAATATCATATTTTAATTATGTAGGAATAAAGCGATGTGAAGATGAAGAGATTTGGAGCGAAATTGGATAAAACGCGGAAGAAAAAAAGAAGGAAAATAAACCAAAAAAAAAAGACAAAGGGGGGACACCATCTGGTGTTTGTCGCCCCAAGTGTAAGACACAAGAAAAGGGAAATACAATCAAGCATGGAATTAGAATTGAAGAACGGAAAAACGCTACTGCATTCTGCCTCCAGCGCCACGGCCAGCGCTAGGTGCTGATCTGGACGCCGGGGCGGGGACTTTTTCTACTTTGTTCAGGACAAGGTTATTTCGACCCTACACGACCCCAACTCGTATATAAGGAGTCCTAAACCTAATTTCGACCAGATCTGACATACATTGAAGGAGAATTCACGTGGGGGAACACACACCACGCTTAGAGGAGGCTTCTAACTAGTTTTTCTTCTCCTCTCTTCTTTTAATTTCATAGTTTATTAGTTCTAGAGTTGTGGGGTGCTACATGAACGTTGTGGTTTGAAGCTTGAATTGTTCTTATTATTTTATCATATTATTTTATTTATTCAATCTTGCGCTTAATTATTTGCTTGCTTGATCACCAATTGAATACTATCTACGAATCTGGGATTGAATCCGGGAGAGGGAATTCTAGATTGCATATAAGATTGAGTAAAGTAAGATCTTAACTCTGAGGGGGAGCGAATTTGCGGTTAGGATAAGAATATACCTAATTGCCTTGCTTGGTTACTATACGGGAATTATAAATATGTTCTTGTTAATCCTAATTCCATAGGTATATAGGCGTTAGGTTAGCTTGAACAGGCGAGTTGTACTTTGGGAGAAGGCTACGAGAAATATTAACCCCGTCAATCAATAAACTAGATAAATTAATTAGACAGTTTAGGTAGAAAACTCAACGGGATTGTTAGCTAACCCACAGCTCAAGAATATTTTCTCCCATTGATATGGTGTCTAAGTTCGCCAATTTGTTTCCTTTGTTTCTTAGTTTACTACTCTAGATTATCTTTAGTTAAATATTCACCTTTAGAATTCGCTTGAATAAATTAATTGTTTGGGTTTAATTTAGTTGATAGTTAATCACAAGTCCCTGTGGGTATGATATGTGGACTTACAATCCTATATTACTTGTCAACCACGTATACTTGCGTGTGCGTTTGGGAGCTACAAGTTTTTGAGCTCGAGCAGGGTCAGATGTCAGTGACCGATTATGAGGTGAGATTTTCTGAATTGTCTCGCCATGCACATCTGAAACTTCCTACTGACGCAGAGAGAGCGCGAAGGTTTGTTGTGGGGTTTCTCTCCGGTATTAGGGCTGATATGGCCCGGGAGGTTGAGATGGGGACTTCTTATCAGCTGGTAGTGGAGATTGCTCGGAGGATTGAGGGCTACCGTCAAAGGGGTAGAGAGCAGATGTAGCAGGACAAGGGGTCCGGTTTCTCTAGAGAGTTTAGAGGTGCCCCGGCTAATGGCAGAGATCAGTTTGGGAGGGGTCACTCTAGCAGCCCATATATCCAACACTACCACATCACCGAGGTGCTCGGGCGCGTCCCTATTGCAGCGCCACACTAGAGAGTTCTTACCGCCCACCAGCCATCCTGGGTTCTTCCAACTCCTATTTCAGTGCCATGCCAGAGAGTTCATACTGCCCACCAGCTATCCAGGCTTCTTCCAGTTGGTCTTCAGGCTGTCAGGGTCAGGCTTCAGGGCAGCAGATCACCACACCGAGGGGTTGTTTCGAGTGTGGGGAGCTCAATCACATAAGGAGGTTCTTTCCCAGGCTACGAGGCAAGGCAGTGCAGCAGGTCCAGCAGCCCATGATAACAGCACCGACTGTTCGGCCGTCCAGAGGCGGAGGGAAGGCTGGTAGGGGTTGTCCTAAAGGTGGAGGCCAGGCAGAGGGAGGTCAGCCAGCTATTGCTCAGTCAGGTGGAGGCCAGCAAGCCGGCGCTCCAGCTAGATTCTATGCTTTTTCGGCCAGATCAGATGCAGTGGCCTCATATACCGTGATCAAAGGTATTATTTCTATCTGCAGTAGGGATGCTTCGGTATTATTTGATCCAAAATCTACCTATTCATATGTATCATCTCTATTTGCTCATTTCCTAGTTATACTCGTAAGTCCTTGGGTACTCCTGTTTATGTGTCCACTCATGTGGGTAATCTTGTGGTTGTGGATCGGATCTATCCGTCCTGTGTGGTCATATTTTGTAGTTACAAGACTAGAGCAGACCTTTTGTTGCTTGATATGACCAACTTTGAGGTTATCCTGGGCATGGACTGATTATCCCCACATCATGCCATCCTTGATTACCATGCCAACAATGTTACTTTAGCAATGCCAGAGTTGCCGAGATTGGAGTGGAAGGGTTCCTCCGTTAGTACAGCTAGTCGGGTCATCTCTTTTCTGAAGGCTCGACATATGGTCGAGAAGGGTTATTTGGCTTATCAAGCTTATGTTCGGACATTACCGCAGAGTCTTTGACGATTGATTCAGTGCCAGTTGCCCGGGAATTTGCCGATGTGTTTCCTTCTGACCTTCCAGGCATGCCACCAGATTGTGACATTGATTTCTATATTGACTTGGCTCCAGATACCCAGCCTATATCTATCCCACTATACCGTATGGCTCCAAAAAAGTTTAAGAGTTGAAGGAGAAGCTTGAGGAGTTGCTAGCAAAGGGGTTCGTCAGACCAAGTGTATCACCTTGGGGTGCACCAGTTCTATTTGTGAAGAAAAAAGATGGAACTATGCGGATGTGCATTGATAACCGCCAGTTGAACAAAGTTACCATCAAGAATAAGTACCTGTTGTCGCGAATTAATGATTTGTTTGACCAGTTGCAAGGTGCTAGGGTGTTTTCTAAGATCGACTTGAGATTGGGGTATGATCAGTTAAAGATTCATGACTCGAATGTTCCGAAGACTGCTTTCCATACTAGATATGGCCATTATGAGTTTCTGGTGATGTCCTTCGGCTTGACTAATGCCCCAGCGGAGTTTATGGATTTGATGAATAGGGTGTTCAGGACTTATATTGATTCGTTTGTCATTGTCTTCATTGATGACATTTTGATCTACTCACGTAGCCTGGGGGAGCACGGGCAGCATTTGAGAGTGGTGCTTCAGACATTAATTGCGTGAACGGAAGTTGTATGCTAAATTCTCCAAAGTGTGAGTTTTGGCTAGAGTCTGTGGCATTCTTGGGGTATTTTGTGTCCGGCGAGGGTATTAAGGTGGATCCTAAGAAGATTGAGGCAGTTCAGAGTTGGCCTCGTCCCACTTCGGCGATTGAGATTAGGAGCTTCCTGGAGTTAGCAGGTTATTATCGTCGGTTTGTGGAAGGCTTTTCATCCATTGCAGGACCTTTGACTGGATTGACCCAGAAGGGTGCTCCGTTCCATTGGTCTGATGATTGTGAGGCGAGCTTTCGGAAGCTCAAAACAACTTTGACTACAGCACCGGTTCTAGTGTTGCCTTCCGGTTCGGGGATGTATACGGTGTATTGAGACGCGTCACGCGTTGGTTTCGGTTGTGTATTGATGATGGAGGGACGAGTTATTGCCTATGCTTTAAGATTCACGAGAAGAACTACCCTGTGCACGATCTAGTGTTAGCCGCGATTGTTCCTGCTCTTAAAATCTGGAGGCGTTATCTTTACGGGGTGTCATGTGAGGTTTACACTGATCATCGGAGCTTACAGTATTTGTTCAAGCAAATGGATCTCAATTTTAGGCAGCGTAGATGGCTTGAGTTACTGAAGGATTATGACATCACCATTCTTTATCATCCAGGCATTCATTTCAGCAGAGGAGAGGCCACTAGCTTTGGACATTCAGTCCTTGGCTAACAGACTTGTGAGGTTGGACATTTCAGAGCCCAGCCGAAAACGTACCCTTACGTCCCTCTCCGAGTTATGAGGCAAGCTGGTAGGAAGCAGGTTATACCCAGAGTCGACAAGATGAGCCGTTTCCGGGATGACTTCCAAGCTGATGATAGTCCTTACAAGTGCCAAGCTCAGCATATGTGGCACTGCAAGATCGTCATGGAAAGGGATACCATCGAGCCAGATAGATACCACGCTAGTTGTACTCCCTACTATTCCGGCTGGTTGGAGGATAATCATAATGGTCTGAGTCAACCTGGGTTCGTTCGAGGTCATAGGATCATAGATGAAAACACCGAGGCACAGGTCAAATATAATCAACTACGCAAGAGAATCCGGGAATGTGAAAGTGAGCACCGTGAGATACAAGAAGCCAATCAAAAGCTAATTGAGGAATGGAAGGATATGGCTATCAATGCCAACAAGCGACGGGGATATTTAGAGCGAGGTATAGTGGAGTTGGAGAAGAAATTTTTAAGAGGGTCGAAGACTGCCGGAATGCTGAAGGAAACGAAGGCGGATATCTAGCCAAAGCCTACCTGCTGCTGGGACTTCGCGAGCTGGGGAAGCTGTTCGATGGATCCCTTGCATGTGTTGTTGCCCAGTCTTTACTATTGGAGCAGATCAAGGCTCGACAGTTTGAGAATCCCCACTTGGCAGTTCTCAGAGAGACGGTACTACATGGTGGTGCCAAGGAGGTTTCTATTGGCGAGGATGGTGTTCTGCGACTCCAGGGTCGTCTATGTGTTCCTAAAGTCGATGGCTTGAGGGAGAGGGTTCTATAGGAGGCACACAATTCTCGGTATTCCATTCATCCAGGTGCTACGAAGGTGTATCGTGACCTGAGACAGCATTATTGGTGGCGGCGGATGACGAAAGACATAGTTGAGTATGTAGCTAGGTGCCTAAATTTCCAGTAGGTTAAGTATGAGCACCAGAGGCCAGGTGGCCTACTCCAGCAGATGGCTATACCAGAGTGGAAATTTACTATGGAATTCATAGTTGGGTTGTCGCGGACCTTGCGGAAGTTTGATGTAGTTTGGGTCATTGTCGACAGGTTGACCAAGTCGGCACACTTCATTCTGGTTGTGACTACTTATACTTCAGAGAAGCTGGCCCAGATTTATATTCGAGAGATAGTTCGATTGCACGGGGTGCCTGTTTCCATCATATCAGATAGAGGCCCTCAGTTCACTTTGCATTTTTGGAGAGCCGTATAGAGTGAGTTGGGGACCCGTGTAGAGCTCAGCACTGCGTTTCATCCACAGACCAATGGGCAGTCAGAGCGGACAGTTCAGATCTTGGAGGACATGCTCAGAGCATGTGTGATTGACTTTAGGGGACAGTGGGATCAGTTCTTGCCTTTGGCCGAGTTTGCTTACAATAACATCTATCAATCCAGCATCGAGATGGCTCCATTTGAGGCTATATATGGTCGGCGATGTCGTTCTCCCATCAGGTGGTTTGAGCCCGACGAGGCTAAGTTATATGGTACTGACTTGGTGAAGGATGCCTTGGAAAAGGTGAAGTGGATTCAGGAGCGACTTCGCACAGCACAGTCCAGACATAAGAGTTACGCAGACCAGAAGGCACGTGATGTGTTATTTATGGTAGGCGAGAAGGTTCTCTTGAAAGTCTCGCCGATGAAGGGGATTATCAGATTCGTAAAGAAGGGCAAGTTGAGCCCAAGGTTTATAGGCCCATATGAGGTGTTGAGGCAAGTTGGGGAGGTTGCTTATGAGTTTGCATTACCTCCCAGCCTATCAAGAGTTCATCCGATTTTTCATGTGTCTATGCTCTGAAGGTATCACGCCGACTTTTCACATGTGTTAAACTGTAGCGCTATTCATCTAGATGAGATCTTGGGTTATGAGGAGGAGCTAGTTGCCATTGTTGCCAGACAAGATCGGCAGTTGAGATCCGAGAGGATTTCCGCAGTAAAGGTTCAGTGGAGGGGCCAACCAGTCGATGAGGTGACCTGGGAGTCCAAGGAGGACATGCGGAGCAGATATCCACACTTATTCAGCACTTCAGGTATGAAACTAAACACGTTCGAGGACGAACGTTTGTTTAAGAAGTGGAGAATGTAACGACCCGACTGGTCGTTTTGCTTTCTAGAACCTTGTTCCCCTAAATGAGACTTCCCGTACTTGCTTTTACTGATTTATGACTTGTGGAAATGGTTAGTTTGGGATTTGGAAGAGTTCGGATTGAAATCGAAACACTTGGTTCTTTAAGGTTGGCTTAAAAGGCTGATGTTCTAAATGTCAATACCACACAAGAGGGGGGGTGATTTGTGTGGTACCCAATTTTTCGCTTAAACTACTTCTGGAAGGACCTGGTTCTTCTATGTGTTCCAACTACTACTGTTGCGGAATAATAAATACAGAAAATAAAGAACACAGAGATTTTACGTGGAAAACACCCGACTCAAAAGGTGAAAAACCACGACCTACTACTCAGTAGGATTTTCCCCAACACTTCACTAAATCATTGAGCCAAAACAGCATTTACAAAACTTTGTAAACCTAAGAATTACCTCTAATCCCGTTGTAGCAACCAGCCTCTAACTGTTGCGACAACTTCAAGTTAACTCTAATTTGAACACTCAAAATACCTATTAAAATTGCTTCTAGATAAAGCTGAAAGGTACAATATGAAAGCACCTACTACAATTGAACTAGAAATAAAGAAAGACACATAAAACTCTTTATGGAGCTGGTTCTTCAATTTGGTTCATGTAGCTTCAGGTTTGCACACTTGAATCACACACGAACTGCTTGCAAAAAGCCTTGCTATTTTGCTCCCAATTCACGTTTAACTTCTGCGTTTTTGTGCAACACTTTAATGTGAGAACATCCTGCAATTTATAGAGTTAGTAGATGAAGAAATAACTAGAGTTGTGATGCAACTCTTCCTTGGTGGAAGAGTTCTAGTTGATTTCAACTTCTAACTCCTTCCCTATCTTGAATTGTGTTCTCTTTGATTAAGGACTCCTTCTCCTTATCAATTATGCAACCTTTTCGATCAGGAGATATTAAATACACCAAGCTAAGCTTTTCTCCTTCACGTGCAACCCACATGCTCGAATCTGCCCGTTTCTGTGCACCTGAGTGATGGACCTGGTTCATCCTGAGTTCCTTTGTCAGTCTTCAAAACTAACCTTTACTTGGGCCAACAAATTCCCCCTTTTTGATGATAACAAACTCTGTGCTTTTCATAAGCTTAGGCCCTATTTCAACTCAGCTCAACATCAACACAATGTTAGAAATATTTTTCCTTTTTATCACTTATCATCAAGGACCAGGTACATTAGGTTATAACCATCACTGTTCAAAGTGTAAACATCACTTGTTTAAAGCACAACCTTTTCCCCCTTTTGGCATCATCGAAAAGTTGCATAAAAAATGTGAGATAACCAAATTTTAAAGCTTACTCATGGCCACTGGGGCTACTTCAAATGCAAACATGGATTAATCATCATTGATCAAACTAAGAATTTCATCCATCAAAGAAATATAAACAAACGGTTAGAGCAAAAACAGTGAATTTCATTGATGATTGATAAGATTCTACCACAAAGCATAAGAAGGAATAAAAATACTGAATACATGAGCAAAAGAAACAAAACGTCCCGAACTGGGTCACTGGTTGATCTACACTAGGTTAGGAGTCTTAAGGCTTGGAAGAGGTAGGGCTGAGTTATTTGCTTGGAGAAGTTTCAGCATGTCTTGAAGAATTCTATCATTCTTCTCCTTTTCCCTTGCAAGTTTAGTTCTGAGAACATCTCTCTCAGATTCTACCTCAACCAATCGTGTCTTCAGCCTTGCTATCTCAATATCCTTTGCCTCACTCTCCTGTACCAAGACTCTGACTTTGCTATTGATAGGTGTCTTTTTAGATGAACCAGGTTCATTAAGAAAGACATTGACTTCATAATCGCAAGCAACCAGAGTATTAACCCCAAAATGATCATTTCTTGTACTAACCTCCCACTTCTTCATAGGTACCTTGAAATGTACAAGCACAGTTGTGAGAATGAAACCATAGTGAATGGCATGAGTTTTGGTGCCATTGATAACTCTATCAGTAGGTCCGCAAGGGTTTCCTGTTCAGATGGAACAGGTTCATCTATATTTTTTCCAAGTTGAACCAACCCCTCAGCAGCTTTGCCAGACCCACTTCCCCCTGTTTTGCTCACACTTTCTTCTATTTCACTAAATTCCTCTCCCCAAACAACCATTGCCTCAGTTTCTTTTGTTAGACCAACAGGAGTGGGTGAAGAATCAGCCACTCTTGTACCCTTTCCCCTCACAGTACTCCTAGAACCCTTGCTCTCTTTTTCTTTTCCTTTTTATTTTTACCACCAACTTCTCCAGATTCTGTAGTCTCAACACCTGCTATAGATCCTACCAGTACAAATCCATTCTCTAAATTTGCAGCAACTTCAGAAATTGTCTCAGGAGTAACTTTAGAATCAGAAGATACCTGTTCAGTTTCGGAATACCTACTTTCTTCCCCCTTAGTAGCAGACTTAAATGAATCTTCAGATTTCTAGGATTCTTCTTCCCTACCTGCTTTCAATTGCTTGTTTATTTTCTTGATCTGCTCTCCTTCAGCGACAATCTTACGAGCCATCATCTTTACTCTACTTTTCTTAGAGATTGGTGTTCTAGAAGGTGTGGAAGTGATTTCTTGTGGTGGTGATGAAGGATTTTCAGAGGTGTTTGACATATCTGGGCTAGGGTATGGAAGAGAAGAGAATTAGATTGTGTTTGGAAGATGAAAGAAGAATGAGAGTTTTTGACGGCTTGAGAGAGATGAAGTAAGAAATACACTAAAGCTGATCAATATACAGAGGAATAATTGATGGGGTAACTACAGCTTTTCAGACTCTTAGAAGTTTAATCAAACTGGAATTCAGTTTTGAAGAGATGTTGGAGTGTATCCCTAGAATCTAGGTACTTTCATTCGGTTGGGACTCTTTTGAACGGGACTGGTTCACTTGTAATGGATAAGTCCAAAAGGAGTTTGGTATTTGGTAGGACTCTGCTCATGATCCAAATATAGTTATTTCAAATTATGCAGAGTGCAGAAAACATACCGTGTTACCTTGATGAACCAGGTTCTTCACTGATAATTCTCTTGTGTGAGTCTAAATTTGCCAAAATAGAGAAAATATCATTAGAGATTAATGAGTCATTTTAACACATGGCACTAGAGTATACTATGGAAAGTATGAGACTGAGCAAGATTTAATCTAATTATACACAATTTACAGACTTTCTAACCAAATTTTTTTTCTTTCATTTTTTTTTCGTTTAACCTTGAACTGGTCCTTTTAGGTGATCTTAATGATCCCTAATTCCAACCTGTTCCTCTCAAAGTGATCTCTACTTAAGGCTTTTGTGAAGATGTCAACAATTTGCTTGTTAGTAGCACAAAACTCCACAGTGATCAAGCTTTTCTCATAGTTGTCCCTCAAAAATAGTGCCTAACATCTATGTGCTTAGTTCTCTTATGATGAATCGGGTTCTTTGTCATACTAATAGAACTAGTGTTATCACAAAAAATAGGGATGCAACCAACATCAATTCCAAAGTTCAATAATGGTTGTTTGATCCACAACAATTGAGCACAACATGAAGCAGCAACAACATACTCAGCTTCAGCAGTAGATAAGGCCATTGAATTTTGCTTTTTGGTAGCCCATGACACAAGACATGAACCAAGGAAGTGTGCCATACCTGAGGTGCTCTTCCTTTCCACAAGGAAACCTGCATAATCAGCGTCAACATATCCCACTAGGTTAAAATTACTACCTTTTGGATTTCAAAGGCAAAGGTCAGTGATGCCTTTCAAGTATCTCAATATTCTCTTGACAGCAGTCAAGTGGGACTTCTTTGGATTGGCCTGAAATCGAGCACAAAGACCTATACTGAAAACAAGTGCTAGCAGTAAGATACAAAAGAGAACCAATCATTCCCCTATACAACTTCTGATCAACAGATGAACCAGGTTCATCTATATCTAATTTCGTGGATGTTGCAATAGGAGTGTCAATTTCTTTAGATGTTTCTTCCTGGTTTTGTTACTAAGGAATAGGTTCATGGACAGGTCCCTCGAGGTTTGAGGATCAGTTCCTCTCTAGTCAGTTCCCCCTGTCATGTTGCCCTGGGTGGAAGGACCTGTTCCATCACATGTTCCTTCCTGTGATGCTTCTTCAGGCTGGACTGTGGTTTCACCATTTGATTTTCTTATCAGCCCAATATCTTCATTATCTTGTTCCTGCCTCAGAAAGAATGTTAGTTTTTTAAAAAAATAACATANATTTATTATCAGCCCAATCTCTTCATTATTTTGTTCCTGCTTCTCAGAAAGAATGTTAGTTTTAAATAACATATACATTTTTTCTATACACATAGTTCTTTTACTGTATATCTTATAAGCTTTACTATGTGAAGAATATCCCAAGAATACTCCCTCATCACTTCTGGGATCATACTTACCTAGGGAGTCTTTGCCATTATTGTGCACAAAGCACTTGAATATAAATGCCCTAAGATGGGATATATTTAGCTTTCTCCCTTTATGTGACTCATAGGGAATCTTCTTAACAAGAGGTCTAGTCATGCAACTATTTATGATGTAGCATGCAAAAATATCTTTAAGATGTTAAAAATAATGTCCGAGTAAACCTAGAGTAGTCATCAACAAGCACCATCACATANTCTTTTACCACCTCTGCTTAATGTTCTCATTGGACCACAGAGATCCATATGGACCAGTTCCATCGTTCTGGTGGTGCTTACCACTTTCTTGCATTTAAAAGAGGATCTTACCAGCTTCCCCCTTGCACCAGCCTCACAAACTTT
>NW_017670385.1:438549-469681 GCF_001879085.1 Nicotiana attenuata | reverse complement strand
GTGGTGAACTGCTACCAAGTTTTACCTTTATTCAACAAATTAGTGATACACGATTAGACTGTACTTTAGGCCATCTATCAAGTAGACATTCTCAATAGAGTGAGAATCAGTCTTACCTACCTTTCCAACCCCAATGATCTCACCTTTCTTCCCATTTCCAAAGGAGACATTACCTCCTTTGAGGTCCTCAAGTGAAAGGAATTGGTTCTTGCTTCCTGTCATATGCTTTGAACAGCTACTATCCATGTACCATATTTGGCTGCTCCCCTTCACTTGGACCCGCGAAAGGAAATCAGAGGTTAGTCTTAGGAACCCAAACTAGTTTGGGTCCCTTTCTATAGGCAAAAGGGTGAATCAAATTCCTTTTAGCCCAACCTGGCAGCCTATTTTCCCTTGAACAAATTCTTTATTCTTTTGACTAGCCTTTTCTTTTGCAATACATTCACTTTTATAGTGACCAGTTTTACCACAGTGTGTGCAAATTTTGTTCTCAGGAAGTGTGAGGTACTTGCTTTTGGGATCCCACTTAGGTGCAGGGGTCCCGTAGCCAAGTCCTCTCTTATTGCTACTATGGTGTTCATGTAGCCATGAAAGTGCATCGGAGGACCTATTCCATTTACAGGTTCTATCTAGCTCGTGCTTAACCTTGTTTAGATCCTCCTTAAGGACTCTTATCTGCTCATCTCTTTTGTACAAGTCATCTTTTATTTTTCCTACATTTTCTTCTAAAGTGAGTTGTGTGTGATCAGATTTCTTTTTACCAGTTCCTAATTTCAATTTTAGATTTTCAGATTTAAGCTCTAGGACTGTGGTGTCAAGTTCATGAACCTGGTTCTTTAACTCAGCATTTTTACTTTCACTTTCACTAGCCCTAAGCTCCAGATTTTTGCACTTAGCTTTCAAAATCACACACTCCTTAGACAGCTGTTTGTTTTCATTGTTTAGATCCTCAGATTCATCAATGAAATCCAGAAGTAACTCAGATAGCCTTTCTTTAGACAAAAAATTAATCTTGTCTTTGAGATGAATTATACTTACCTCAGATTCCTCATCGGATTCTCCAATTGCCATAAGTGCTTGTTCGTCTCCATCTTCATCCTCTGAGTCCTCATCTGAGCTTTCTCCCCAGGAAGCAACCATAGCCTTTGTTGATCCTTTGTTCTTCTTGGGTTGAACCTGTTCCTTCTTCCTGTTCCTTCGTTCAGCTCTTTCCTTCTTCCATTCAATTTCCCATTGAGGGCAGTTTTTGATGTGGTGATCAGTCTTCCCACACTTGTAACACCCCTCATTGGTTTGTTTTTCAGGAACCCTTGGTTTGTTGTAGCTTCCACTTCTTGAAGGACCATTTCCTCTCATTAGGTACTTCTTGAAATTCTTTGTGATCATAGCCATCTCATCATCTTCTAGGTCTTAACCTTCTGTAATTTTGAGAGCCAAACTTCTCTCCTTCTTGGGTGTATCCATCTTCCTGGTTTGCCTTCTCAGTTCATAAGCAGTAAGATTCCCAATCAATTCATCCATCCTGAGAGTTGCCATATTCTTGGACTCCTGAATGGCAGTGATTTTGCTTTCCCAAGCAACTGGAAGAACTCTTGTCAAGATCTTCTCAAGAGACTTAAGTTCATTTATCAGTGTAGTGAACCTAGTGTACATCTCTTGAATGGTTTCTCCATCTTTCATAGTGAAATTCTCATATTGAGAATATAGCAATGTTCCTCTGGATCTCTTTACTTGAGGTGTTCCTTCATGAGCCACTTGCAAAGTGTCCCATATCTCTTTTGCAGTAGTACAGCTTTGGATCCTGCTGTACTCATCTGGACCTAGTCCACATACAAGCCATTTCTTGGCTTTAGCATTTTTCTCCCACTTCTTCAGGTCTTCAGCAGAGCAGTCAGCCCTTGTCTTTGGCACGTCCACTCCTTCAGCATTCTTCTTTGTAGTTGCTAAGGGACCATCAGTGGCTATGTCCCAGAGTTCATAATCTTCTCCAATGATGTGATCCCTCATCCTGTTTTTCCACCAAGAGTAGTAGTGGCCATTAAAGAGTGGAGGCCTATCAGTGGATTGCCCTTCCCAGTTCCCAGGTGGTGCACTCATGTTGATCTTTTCCTAAGGTGTTAGCCTCTTCAAGGATAACCTGCTCTGATACCAATTGATGTTCTAAACGTCAATGCCACACAAGAGAGGGGGTGATTTGTGTGGTACCCAATTTTTGCTTAAACTGCTTCTGGAAGGACCTGGTTCTTCTAGGTGTACTAACGACTGCTGTTTGCGGAATTAAAAGTACATAAAACTAAAGAACACAGAGATTTTTAACGTGGAAAATACCTGGCTCAAAAGGTGAAAAAACCNTAGGATTTTCCCCAACACTTCACTAAATCACTGAGCCAAAACAGCATTTACAAAACTCTTTGTAAACCTAAGGATTACCTCTAATCTCGTTGTAGCAACCAGCCTCTAACTGTTGCGACAACTTCAAGTTAACTCTAACTTGAACACTCAAAATACCTATTACAATTGCTTCTAGATAAAGCTGAAAGGTACAATATGAAAGCACCTACTACAATTGAACTAGAAATAAAGAAAGACACATAAAACTCTTTATGGAGCTGGTTCTTCAATCTGGTTCATGTAGCTTCAGGTTTGCACACTTGAATCACACACGAACTGCTTGCAAAACGCCTTGCTATTTTGCTCCCAATTCACGTTTAACTTCTGCGTTTTTGTGCAACACTTTAATGTGAGAACATCCTGCAATTTATAGAGTTAGTAGATGAAGAAATTACTAGAGTTGTGATGCAACTCTTCCTTGGTGGAAGAGTTCTAGTTGATTTCAACTTCTAACTCCTTCCCTATCTTGAATTGTGTTCTCTTTGATTAAGGACTCCTTCTCCTTATCAATTATGCAACCTTTTCGATCAGGAGATATTAAATACACCAAGTTAAGCTTATCTCCTTCACGTGCAACCCACATGCTCGAAGCTGCCCGTTTCTGTGCACCTGAGTGATGGTCCTGGTTCATCCTGAGTTCCTTTGTCAGTCTTCAAAACTAACCTTTACTTGGACCAACAAAGGCCAAGTTTGACTTCGGTCAACATTTTGAGTAAACAATCTTGGAATCGGGATTTGACGGTTCCAATAGGTTCGTATGATGATTTCGGACTTGGGCGTATGTTCGAATCGGGTTTTGGATGACCCGGGAGCATTTTGGCGCCTAATAGTGAAAGTTGGTTCTTAACGGTTTTTGAAGTTCTTTAAATTTGGTTTGGAGCGAGTTTTGGTGTTATCGAGGTCCAAACAGAATTTCGAGGTCGGGAATAGTTCCGTAATGTCATTTAAGATTTGCACGCAAAATTTGGTGTCATTCCGAGTAGTTTAAGTACATTTCAGCGCATCGGAAGTAAATTGAAGAACTTGAAGTTCTTAAGTGCGATTCTTAGTTTTAATGTAGTTTCGGGCGTTCCGAGAGTTCGAGCGAGTCCATTTTATGATTTCAAACTTGTGGGTATGTTTGGGCGGGGCCCCGGGAGCCCCGAGTGTCGATCGGACGAGGCTCGAGCTACTTTAGAAGTTGGGAGCAGTTGCTGATGCTCCAATTCTGTTATAACCGCACCTGCGCCTGGCCAGCCGCAAGTGCGAGCTCACATGTACGAGCCACGAGCCGCAAAATCGGAAATGCGATGGAAGCCCAGGCAACACAGGTGCGGAGGAATTTACGCACCTGCGAGACCGCAGGTGCGATCACTGTGGTCGCAGGAGCGGAAAGGGCTCGCAGATGCGGCTCCTTGTGTCCGCAGATGCAGAGCCCGGCCAGGTGTGGAAAAGGCGCACCTGTGAAGGTCTTCCCGCAGGTGCGGGACCGCAGATGCGGCCAATGCATCGCAGGTGCGAAAGTTGCTGGGCAGTGGGGGTTCATTTAAGACGGTCTTAGGCCTTTTTTGGCTCACTTCTAACACTTCTTGAGGCGATTTTGGAGCTGGTGAGAGAGGGATTTTCACTAGCTAATCGAGATAAGTAATTTCTATCTAATGTGAGTTAAATACATAGATTATTCGTAGATTTAACATGTAGAAATTGGTGAAATCATGGGTTTAGATGAAAACCTAGGTTTTTAATAAAAATGGGATTTAACCACGAAAATGGTTATGGAATTTAGTGAAAATTATATATTTATGTTCCTAAGGTTAGGGTAACTACTTTCTTCGAAAATTTTCTGAATTCGGGCACGTGGGCCAGGGGGTGAATTGTTGAAACCTTACATTTAGGGTTGGATAATCACTTAAATAGTTAGATATAAACTTTTGAATATATATTGATTAGTTTTTACATTATTTGAATAGTTTTGGATTGTACGGCTCCGATTTTAGGGTTTGTGTGCATTCTTGAATTTGGAAGTAGGCTTTGAGACGAGGTAAGTCTCCTTTCTAACCTTGTAAGTAGGAATTAACCCCATAGGAGAGTTAAATAAATGTGTGTACCTAATTGCGGGGGCTACGTACGTACGAGGTTACGAGAGTCCGTACGTAGCTACTATCATGCTATTGTCCGGGTAGTTTAGGCCATGTATCATGCTTTATTTGAAATGTTTGCGCCCTTACTTGCTAATTTAGTTGCTTAAGTTATGTTGGAACTTGATAAAAGAATTGTAAAAGGTTAAATTCACTCACTTGAAGATTGAATGGAATACTTAACTGTAAATGAGAAATTTGTGTAAAGGGTCAAAATTGCCCCTCTACTATTGTTTATTGGTTACTTGTGCCACCCGTTACACTTTTCGTCCATTCTTGTCCCTACCCTTAATGAAGTTTTAAAAATTACCCCTAACCCTAACGTTTTAACACTGTGGCAGCTGACCCCCTCAATTTTTTCCATGTCAGCTGCCATGTAACCCCTTTTCTTATTAAAATATTATCATCTTCTTCTCCCTCACACTCCCTCGCCTTCTCACCACCCAACCTATTTACCCCTTTCCCTCTATTTCTTCTACCCCTCTTCAACCACTCTCACAATCTAACACTACCATTTTCACCACCTCCACATTCGCTCATCCACACAGCCACCCTAAAAATCGCCAACTTGATTCGTCTAAATCACACACAAAAACGTTTCTCCTCAAAATCTTCACCGTTTAAAATCTGCGCAATGCATCTCATACTTTGGTATCTATTAGTATTGGTTGGAATTTAGATGAATCTGCTGAAAGTAAAAAATTTCAGCACTCATTTTCAATTAATGGGTTACTAAATGCTAGTATGTTATATGTGTATCCTATATATTGATACCATTTCAGACGCATAGATTATACATGTATGAAATTTGAGGGCAATTTTTAATTTTGAATGCATAAGTATGAGAAAAGAATCAAAGAGAAACTTCTTGCTGGACAGGGCAGTATTAAGAGCATTTTTACAGAAAATTCATTCGTACATATCTGCACATTGAAACCATAGACGATAATTTTTGTGGTTGTTACTCTATCACCGGCAAGATACTGGCGGTGGAGCTGCTTCTACTCCTTTTTCTTATGTTTGTACAAATCTATGTATGTGTGCGTGTTTCCCCCTAACTTTGGCAATTTGTCGAGCACTTGGCATGATCGACTCTACAGAATTTGTTTTCTTCAGATTCGAGAAGACTGGCCCGTTGCTGTTGTCGTTTGAGGTGTTGGGAGCAATCTCCTCATCAACATAAATCATTTCGCATTGGTTTTGGTCGATTTGGACGGCCGGAACTTTATTTCTGGCCACCTGGTGCTCATCGGAGAGTTGCACAGGTGTGGGGATGACGATTGGCACAGTGGAATGGCCTGAAATTTGGTGGAATGGCCTGGTACCACTCTTTCTCCGCTGAAGCTTTTGAGGCTTTTCCACCGGAGGTGATGGCAGCTTGGTTAGCGGCGGCGATGACGCCAATGATATCGGTGGTGAAGGCTCTTGTTATTCATTGAGCTCAACTGAAATGGGGTCTGTGGGGTGGTGGGGTTAATTACTGACTTGGCAGCTGACATGGCAGCTGACATGGAAAAAATTGAGGGGGTCAGCTGCCACAGTGTCAAAACGTTAGGGTTAGGGGTAATTTTTAATACTTCATTAACGATAGGGACAAGAATGGATGAAAAGTGTAACGGGTGGCACAAGTAACCGATAAACAATAGTAGAGGGGCAATTTTGACCCTTCTCCCTTAAAACTAATTGTTATTTGTGGATCGGGCCGAATGCCTCAGTAATAAATAGATGCATCTATGGTTCGCGCCGTTCGGCCCTCTGGCAGTGCATAGTTTAAATATTATGTTGGATCGGGCCGTACGACCTCGGCATAATTTGCGCATGAAAATTCTTTGGGACTCCCCATAATTTATATTGCTTAAATGTCTTGAAACGTAAGCTTTTAAATGAAAAGATGAAACTGAACTCGAAATTTGTATTTGTGAAAGAGGAACTTATTATGTCCTATTATTGAACTTTCAGTATTATTCATGAAATCCATGCTTAGTATAACATTTTAAATATATTGTTGTTAGCCCATAGTAAGTGTCAAAGTCGACCCTTCGTCACTACTTCTTCGAGGTTAGACTGGATACTTACTGGGTACATGTTGTTAGTGTACTCATACTACGCTTCTGTACTTAATTGTATAGGATTTGGGGCAGGTGCATCTTGATAGCTTCATGGACAAGGATAAAGCTGTAGAAGCACCAAGAAAGCCATTCATAAGGTCTCAAGCTAAGGAGAAGCAAGACAAGGTTGTTGGGCTTCAATGGGAGATCAAGAAGGCGCTAATGGTGGAAGAAGAGCTCAAAAATATGGAGAGGATTTAGCTAAGTGCTACACTCATTTCATGGTCCAAGTCCAAGTCCAAGAGGAGGTTGATTGGGGTCCAAGAACCAGCCAAGGAGGGCCTAAATTAGGCGCCTAAATCAACTCACAAAGGAGCCAACTTGGCGCCCGAGTTTCCTTATTTTGTTTCCTAGTTTGTTAGAACATATTTGATGCTTTCCTAGGTAGTTAAGGTTTTGTTTTTCTTTTCCTAAGATTATTGGAATTACTTTCCAAGATTGACTTGGTTTTTGTTTCCTAGAGTTTTACATTTTCCTATGGTAGTTGGACTTGTTGTCCAAAGTAGTTTAGGATTTATTTCCTTGTTTTTTAGGTAGAATTTCGTGACCCCTTCGCTATATAAAGGGGTATCTTCTTTGCTTTTAGACATAGAATATTATCAATAAAAATTATGAGATTTTTCTTGCACTCTTATGTGTGGCTACTCTTGGATTTATTCTTCAACCTTCAAGACTCAACTTAAGGTGGTAAGATTAAACTCTTTCGAAATCTTAGATCACTTCTAGGTATTCAAGAAAGGTGATAAGTTTAGGCTTATTGTTGTTCTTGTTATTCTAAAGGGTCTGGTTTCACAATCTATCTCTTGTTTTTAATTCTCCACCAAAGGCGATTAGTTCTTTGTTAGCTAATTGTTGTTGTTAGGATTCAACTTCAAGAATAGACTTCTTGAATTCAAGAACTCTTTCTTGAATTCAATCTATCTTTAATTTTCCGTCCTTTTTTTTTTGTTTCTCTAGTTTTCTTAGCTTCCGCACGTTTCTTGATTTTCTTGTTTTTCGTTAGTAATTCTTAAATCCCCTATCGTGTTGTTATCAAGTGGTATAAGAGCATAGGCTAATCAAGATTTCAATCTTGATAATCTTGGGAGGTTCTTGAGCAACAAAAAAACGAAAAAAAAATGAAAATCAGTCCCCAAAAAAAAGTGTTATTGCTCCTTATTATTTTTAGAATTCAAGTAATATTGGTTTCCAAGTCAAGAAAGGAAACAAGAAGAGGGGTCCTTGTTCTTGAAGATTAAGGAAACTTCTTTCCTTATTCTTGTGGGTTTTGGGTTTCCTAAAATTCTTTCCTTTTTTTTCCTACTAACCAATTCCTATTCTTCCTAGGTTTGGTCATTCACTTTTATTTCTTTTTCTAATTCCATATTCTTATCACTAAGGGTTGTGACTAGTAAGGTTTATTAATAAATCTAAAGATTGAAGACCAAGAGTTGTATTAAGTGGAAAAAGGCAAGAGAGGTGAGAACATCAGAGGAAAAAGCCGAATTGAGAGATATATATTGCTTTGTTTTATAATGTCTCATACAGGTAGTGATGATGGACAAAGGGTTCTTCAAGAAGCCGAAATTAAAGGAAGGAATGATTTCACCTTGTAAGCTATGCACGAACAATTTGAAAGGTGAAATTTGCAATTCCAAGAGATGAGGGACACCATTGCTGAGCAAAATATTAGAATAGCTGAACTTAGGAGGGGAAATAACGTTAGACCCCAAGCTAGTAGAAATGTACCCTCTCCTATTGTAAATCATGAAAACCCTATCGATGATTTTAATGATGATATTGATGTTGATAGGGTAGGAAGAGATAGGAGGGGACAAAGAGGAAGACTAGAAGATGATAATATAAGTAGTATAAAGATGAAGATGCCATCTTTCAAGGGAATAAGGGATCCAGACTTGTACCTTGATTGGGAGAGAAAAGTGGAAGCCATCTTTGATTGCCACAACTATTCGGAAGGTAAGAAGGTTAAACTTGCTACTGTTGAGTTTTCTGACTATGCAGCAATCTGGTAAAAAAAGCTTTCTAGGGACAGATTTCAAGATGGACAAGCACTCGTTGCTACGTGGGCTGAGATGAAGAGGGTAATGAGGAAGAGATTTGTTCCATCACACTTTCAAAGAGATCTACAACAACGTCTTCAAACTTTGAGGCAAGGGTCCATGTCTGTAGATGAGTACTTTAAGGCTATGGATATGGCTATGATCCAAGCTAATTGTATGGAGGAAGAGGAGGCTACAATGGCTAGGTTTTTGAATGGTTTAAATAATGAAATAGCTGATGTAGTCGAATTACAATAATATGTAACTTTAGATGAGTTAGTTGAATTAGCTGTAAAGGTAGAAAGACAAAACAAAAGGAGATAGCAATCTAGCTCATGGAAAAGCCGGCCAACTACTATTCCAAAGAAGCAATGGCCGAAATCTGAGGAGACACCTACTCTTAAATTCCGTGAAGACAAGGGCAGGAGCAAATTGGAATCCAAGGATGGGGGTAAGCCTTTTATGCCTAAAACTTCTACTTCTACTTCTTCTATTCAATGTCTCAAGTGTCAAGGGAGAGGGTATAAGGCTTTTGAATTCCCAAGTAGAAGAAACATTCTAATCAAAGAGGATGGGGGATATGAGAGTGAAAAAAGTGAACCAAGTGAAGAACAAGAAGAAAACTTTGTAGAGAGTGAAGAAGGAGAAGAGATGGAGTACATTGATAGTGGGGTAAATTTTGTGGTTAGGAGGCTTATGCACATTAATTTGGGTGACTCTAATGAAGAACAAAGGGAAAACATATTCCATACTCGGTGTGGGATTAAAGATAAAATTTATTCTATGATAATTGATAATGGGAGTTGTGCTAATGTTGTGAGTGCATATTTGGTGGAAAAGTTAGGGTTGGAATGGACGAAGCACCCTAGACCTTATAGGTTGCAATGGTTCAATGATAGTGGAGAGGTCAAGGTGAATAAGCAATTCATGGTCTCCTTTAAGATTGGAAGGTATGCTGACGAAGTTCTATGTGATATAGTACCCATGCAAGCTT
Source organism: Nicotiana attenuata (assembly GCF_001879085.1). Classification (NCBI taxonomy): domain Eukaryota; kingdom Viridiplantae; phylum Streptophyta; class Magnoliopsida; order Solanales; family Solanaceae; genus Nicotiana; species Nicotiana attenuata. The sequence continues at coordinate 460,032 of NW_017670385.1, read as the reverse complement.
GTCATATCTTGTTGGGGCGCCCATGGCAGTATGATAGGAGTGTTTTTCACGATGGGAGGAAAAATAGATACTCTCTTGAGCATAATGGCAAGAAGTACATTCTTGCACCTTTAACTCCTTCCCAAGTGTATGAAGATCAAAAAAAGATGAAAGAATCAATGGGGAAACATGGAGGGATCAAAACGAGAGACTAAAGGGAAAGAAAAAAAGGGAAAATATAAAATGAGGTGTGAGGAGAGAGAGCAGGGCAATGAGAGAAAGGTAAAGGTGGGGAAGAATGAAAAAAAAAAAGCATTGGTGAGAGGAAAGAGGCTAAGATTGAAAAAAAAGTGAGCCTTGCAAAAGCCAAAGAGTGTTTAATTACAAAAAAGGAGGGGCTGCCTATTATCTTGCTCACTTATAAGGAAGTTATGCTTAATAATGATTCACTAACATCCTCTTTGCGTAGTGTTATTTCTAACCTTTTGTAGGATTTTGAAGATGTTTTTCCTGAGGATCTTTCTAAAAGTTTACTACCTTTAAGAGGAATAGAGCATCAAATTGATTTTGTGCCGGGATCACAAATTCCTAATAGGTCTGCTTGTAGGAGCAATTCCGGAGAAACAAAAGAATTGCAAAGACAAGTAGAGGAGCTGCTTGATAAGGGATTTGTAAGAGAAAGTACGAGTCCCTGTTCTGTGCCCGTGCTTTTGGTGCCAAAGAAGGATGGCACTTGGAGGATGTGTGTGGACTGCTGCGCCATCAATAAAATAACGGTAAAGTATCGCCATCCTATTCCTCGTTTAGATGATATGCTTGACCAATTACATGGTTCTCAAATATTCTCTAAAACTGATTTGAAGAGTGGATATCACCAAATTAGAATGAATCCTGGAGATGAGTGGGAAACTGCCTTTAAAACTAAATATGGATTGTATGAATGGTTAGTGATGTCGTTCGGGTTAACTAATGTACCTAGTACATTCATGAGGTTAATGAACCATATCTTTAAGGATTTTCATGGAAAATTTGTAGTTGTTTATTTTGATGATATTCTGATCTTTTCTAAATCTTTAGAAGAGCATATCGAACATTTGAAACAAGTTTGTAATGTGCTTAGGGAGCAACAATTGTATGCAAATCTATCCAAGTGCACTTTTTGTGTAGATAAGGTAGTATTCTTGGGTTTTGTTGTGAGTTATAGAGGTGTTGATGTAGATGAAGATAAAATCAAAGCGATTAAAGATTGGCCTACACCTAAGAGCATTACTGAAGTTAGAAGTTTTCATGTACTTGCTAGCTTTTATAGGAGATTTGTTAGAGATTTTAGTTCAATTGCTGCTCCTTTAACTGAAGTTATTAAGAAGGATAAGGTCTTTAATTGGGGAAAGAACAAGAGCATGCATTTAATATTTGGAAGGATAAATTGTGTTCTGCTCCTTTGTTACAATTACCTGGTTGTAATAAGTCCTTTGAAATTGAATGTGATGCATCTGGTAGAGGTATTGGGGCTATTTTAATGCAAGATTCTAAACCAATCGCTTATTTTAGTGAGAAGTTGAATGGGGCTGCATTGGATTATTCTACTTATGATAAAGAATTGTATGTCTTGGTAAGGGCTCTTGCTACATGGAAGCATTATTTGTGGACAAAGGAATTTCTGATAAAACCTGACCATGAGTCCTTAAGATACTTTAAAAGCCAAGGTAAATTGAGTAGAAGAAATGCCAAATGGTTTGAATTCATTGAGACATTTCCTTATGTGATTAACTACAAGCAAGGTAAAGACAATATAGTTGCTGATGTGCTTTCAAGAAGGTACGCTCTTGTTTCTACTCTTACTTCTAAATTGATGGGATTTGATCATATTAAGGATTTATACATTGATGATTCTGATTTAGATATCGCATTTTCGGCATGTTTAAATGGGCCTTTTGAGAAGTATAATCTGAAAGATGGGTTTCTTTTTAAAGAGAATAAGCTTTGTGTCCCTAATTGTTCTTTGCGAGAAGTTTTTGTGAGGGAAGCACATTGTGGGGGGCTTATGGGACACTTTGGTGTGCCTAAAACACTTGACATCCTTGCTGAAAATTTCTTTTGGCCTAATATGAGAAAAGATGTAGAAAGATTTTGTGCTCAATGCCTTGAATGCAAACAAGCTAAATCTAAAGTGTTGCCACATGGTTTATACACGCCATTACCTGTGCCTATTTCACCTTGGATTGATATTTCTATGGACTTTGTATTAGGACTGCCTAGAACAAGGTATGGTAAGGATAGCATCTTTGTTGTGGTAGATAGGTTCTAAAAAATGGCTCGTTTTATTCCTTGTTTAAAGACTAATGATGCTTCTCATGTTGCTGATTTATTTGTTAGAGAAGTTGTTAAATTGCATGGTATACCTCGAACTATTGTTAGTGATACGGATGCTAAGTTTCTAAGCCATTTTTGGCGTGCTTTGGGGAAAATTGGGAACAAAATTGTTGTTTTCTAATTCGTGTCATCCACAAACTAATGGGCAAACTGAGGTAGTAAATAGAATCTTAGGAAATATGTTAAGGGCTGTTCTAAAAGGAAAATTAACTTCTTGGGAGGATCACTTGCCTATGGTAGAATTTGCTTACAATCGAACTGTTCATTCATCTACTGGCTATTCTCCTTTTGAAGTTGTTTATGGCTTTAACCCCCTTACACCCCTTGACTTATTGCCTTTGCCTACTAATGAGATGGTTAGTCTTGATGGAAAAAAGAAAGCGGATTTGATGAAGACTATTCATGAGAATACGAGACTTGCAATTGAGAGGAGGAATGAGCAAATAGCTTTACGAAGAAATAAAGGTCAAAAACCAGTTATCTTCGAGCCTGGTGATTTGGTTTGGGTTCATATGAGGAAGGAGAGATTTCCTTCAAAAAGGAAGACAAAATTGCACCCTAGAGGAGATGGACCATTTAAAGTACTTGAAAGAATTGGAGATAATGCTTACAAATTGGACCTTCCAGGTGAGTTTCAAGTAAGTGCTACTTTCAATGTTGCTGACTTATCCTTGTTTTATGTAGGTTCAAATTCGAGGACGAATTCTTTTCAAGAGGAGGGGAATGATAGCTTCATGGACAAGGATAAAGTTGTAGAAGCACCAAGAAAGCCATTCACAAGAGTGCAAGAAAAACCTCACAACTTTTATTGATAATAGTCTAAGTCTAAAAGAAAAGAAGATACCCCTTTATATAGGGAAGGGGTCACGAAATTCTACCTAAAAAAACAAGTAAATAAAGTCTTAAACTACTTTGGACAACAAGTCCAACTACCATAGGAAAAGGTAAAACTCTAGGAAACAAAAACCAAGTCAATTTTGGAAAGTAATTCCAATAATCTTAGGAAAAGAAAAACAAAACCTTAACTACCTAGGAAAGCATCAAATATGTCCTAACAAACTAGGAAATAAAATAAGGAAACTTGGGCGCCAAGTTGGCTCCTTTGTGAGTTGATTTAGGCGCCTAATTTAGACCCTCCTTGGCTGGTGCTTGGACCCCAATCAACCTTCTCTTGGACTTGGACTTGTATAATGAAATGAGTGTAGCACTTAGCTAAATCCTCTCCATAATTTTTGAGCTCTTCTTCCACCATTAGCGTCTTCTTGATCTCCCATTGAAGCCCAACAACCTTGTCTTGCTTCTCCTTGTCTTGAGCTCAAAAATTATAGAGAGGATTTAGCTAAGTGCTACACTCATTTCATGGTCCAAGTCCAAGTCCAAGAGGAGGTTGATTAGGGTCCAAGCACCAGCCAAGGAGGGCCTAAATTAGGCGCCTAAATCAACTCACAAAGGAGTCAACTTGGCGCCCAAGTTTCCTTATTTTGTTTCCTAGTTTGTTAGGACATATTTGATGCTTTCCTAGGTAGTTAAGGTTTTGTTTTTCTTTTCCTAAGATTATTGGAATTACTTTCCAAGATTGACTTGGTTTTCGTTTCCTAGAGTTTTACCTTTTCCTATGGTAGTTGGACTTGTTGTCCAAAGTAGTTTAGGACTTTATTTCCTTATTTTTTTAGGTAGAATTTCGTGACCCCTTACCTATATAAAGGGGTATCTTCTTTGCTTTTAGACTTATACTATTATCAATAAAAATTGTGAGATTTTTCTTGCACTCTTGTGTGTAGCTACTCTTGGATTTATTCTTCAACCTTCAAGACTCAACTTAAGGTGGTAAGATTAAACTCTTTCGAAATCTTAGATCACTTCTAGGTATTCAAGAAAGGTGATAAGTTTAGGCTTATTGTTGTTCTTGTTATTCTAAAGGGTCGGGTTTCACAATCTATCTCTTGTTTTTAATTCTCTACTGAAGGCAATTAGTTCTTTGTTATCTAATTATTGTTGTTAGGATTCAACTTCAAGAATAGACTTCTTGAATTCAAGAACTCTTTGTTGAATTCAATATATCTTTAATTTTCCGTCCTTTTTTTTGTTTCTCTATTTTTCTTAGCGTCCGCACGTTTCTTGATTTTCTTGTTTTTCTTTAGTAATTCTTGAATCCCCTATCGTGTTGTTATCACATCTGGTCATCTGTCCGGAGCGCGTACTTGATCTTGGTTCGAGATTTCACGATGAGCTGTCCCCTTCTGAGCCGTTCAGCAACATGCCGGAGTCTCTCTTTTGTTGTTGCTCTCTATTCTATTTCAGGCAGTAGGATAGCTACCTTTTGTATATTCTATTACTTGCTCACACACTTGTGACACCAGGTCTTGGCATACATTAGTAGACTCACGATTTTGGGTTGTATTTCTACAGTTATGTTTTCCTTTAGTTGTTTTCCGCTTTGGTTGTTTTTTAAAAATCCGCTATCAAATGTGTTGAATTTAAGGTAAGCTAGTTGTTTGAACCACTTAATGAAAAAAATGGGAAATCACTAGGTTGTCCACTGTCGGCTTGTCTAGCAACGGTGTTGGACGTCATCACGGCCTGACATGGAGTTGGGTCGTGACAAACACTGAGAAAGAAAAATATAATTGCTATCAAGAGAAAAAAAGCAAATATTAGAAAATTTCTTCCAAGAAAAAGATAAGCAAGACAAATACATAATAAATCCTAGTCCAAAATCATCTCCAAAACACAGCTCGGGAGAAGAAGAAAATTACAATGATAATTTAAATTATCAAGGTTCTCAAGATCCAAATGATGATTCCGAAATGAGTTTTGTCTCAATAGCTCTACATAATCTTGATACATAGAGCATACCCCAGTCAGTCAGAAAAAGACAAAGAAAAGGACAGACAAAGGATAATGGAAAATGCAAAATCTGGAACAAAAATGTGGTTCTTTTGGAGACAAAGAACAAAAACATATGGAAAAAAAAAACTTAGTGGCCAAAATATATATATATAGCATTTTTTGGAACCACGTTATACTTTAACGGACGTTTGGTCAGTTAAGTATAGTGTTTTTTCAAAAAATGCTATACTTGAATTAATTTAAGCGGGAAAATATAGCGCCTATATATATATATATATATATATATATATATATATATATATATATATATATATATATATATATATATATATATATAACGTCTTAAAAAAAGACACTATATATATAAATATATCGTCTCCTTCCCTTNGCTTAGTGTACCGAGCTGCCTTTTTTTTATAAATATTAATATCCTGGTTAATTACCTGACAAAGCGACCATATCTCTTGTGTTAAGTCCCTTGCTTGCAAAGCTAGAAATAAGCCTATTAAGAGGATCAAAAGGACCAGGGAGATCTGTTTCAGCAAGTGTCTTACTTGCAATTGTTGAATCTCTTCTTCCAAGTTTCACTGTCCATGATGGACCTCCCACCTGATATATTTTGAAGAATTATTTACTTAAATAGCTGCTCATCTAACCGCTTAAATTAAAAGTAAAATAACTGACGGATATATAATATATGTATAATCCATATATTATATCAGCATAACCGTGTATAATCTATGTATACTGGCTAGAAAATAGGAAAAGTAAACAGTAAATCCGACCGACCATTATTTTTAGCATAATCTTGCATTAGGATTACCAATTCATTGGTTATAGTATAATACTATATATATGGTATTAATTTAACTTATACATTGTTGATAAAAACTGCCACACAAAATATATGTGCCTCATTTTATACCACAAGTTTAAAAGTCTTCTCTTTTTTCTGCCCAGTCAAATAGCTTCACATAAATTGAAACGGAAGAAGTATCTTGTTATGTTCATTGTAGTCTAATATATATATATATATAGAGAGACACACTAAGAAACAAATATATGAACTTACAGCAGCTGATGCATCGCGAGCTGCAACAGTTAGGATGTCAGCACATGAAACCACCTCTGGACAAATCTTTTCCACCTCTCTCTTTGCATCTTCTATTATTCCATAACCTCTTGCTGACCCAAGATTTGGCAACGCAGTCTTCTCACTTTCGATTGAAGGAGTCTCATCAAGTAAGATCGAAGCATCACAACCCTAAATTGACGACCAATATATATAACACCATTTCAACCATTAATTAATTGACTTTAAAATACATGAAAAATAAAAATACATTACCAATAATCTTCCAACTAACCTGAACAAAGCAGTCATGAAAGTGAAGGCGAATGAGTGAAGCAGCCATGCGACGTTCACTTGAAATTGCTTGCCTGATGCTGGTACGAATCGTGTTGANTTATTCCCAAAAATACGTCAAAAAGCTGATAGCTCAAACACAAATTATCTCCAATTATTGTCAACAAACGTAATTTCTCATCATGAACGTAAGAATTCAGGATACATTGGTGCTACTGGGCCTCAAATATTGTGTCCGGAACCAAAAATGTAAATATTTAATAATTAAATCATGTATAGTAAAAAAAATAGGTGAATAACTAACAAACATATAAAATAATAAAACTAACATATAAATTAATAAAACTAACATATTAAAGTAACGTATAAAATATAAAAATTATAATATTGAAAATGTATTCCCGCACTCCGCTCAAGCTTCCATTCAACAACAGTCCCGGGGTTAAAGTGTTGCAATGCGGCCATGTACCTGGGTAGTCACCATAAACAATTTCAAACGCACATTTGCGCCCGAGATATGCCTTTCTTTTGGTAATGGTACACCCATATTCCTAGTGGACGGATGTAATACACTCTTTGATCTTGTACCTTATGGATGCTTCAATATGTGGAATCGAGACGAGAGAAATCAAGTTAACATCCAAGTTGAAGTGATTCCAACTGAATGTGTCCATTTCATAATTGTGGGTGCCAATGTATTTACCCACTTTCCACATACTTGTTTTATTCTTTATCGCACGCAGCATCAGTTACAATCCCTAAACTATCTACGGCAAACAACCTTGTATACATCCGAAGATGACTCCCATACCGTCATCTCACGACACTCTTTTACGCTGTACATTTTCATCGCCCTGATTAGGCGCGCCTTATCAGGAAAAAGCATGCCCTTTGACAGCACCATTGGTCTAGATTCATCCCACATTGCTGTCCGAATTTTGTCAATATCCCTTATGAGGGCATCCACATCCGGCATACTTGGAAAATGATCAATGTAGGGAATATGCCTTAAATGAAACGGCACGTGGGACTCGTACACTCTTGGTCTAACGGGGGGTGGACCATGCTCCTTCATCAAATCAGGTTCGGCATTCTCTTCCTCCTCATCATCACCCTCGTCAGAGAAGGGTGTGTCATCTCCAGACTCATCGGCATTGTTGTTATAATCACGATTCTCTTCCTAACTCTGCGTATCTACCAAATCCCGAGTAAATACGTCGTCTTCGGGCAATTGAGTAAGGACAGGATCAGCAAGTTGCTCGTTTTCACTGTACAACCAAAAGAAAAAATGAGTTACTGAAATTGGTCAAAACAATACATATAGCTTTAAATATTCACTTACAAATCATAATGTGTTGATATCCCATGATGCACATTATCTTGTTGATGCTGACTCCCGAATGGACCACCATGATCCAACACACCAAAACTAGGCATATTCCAACTGGCCGTTGGTTCATAACTTGTAAAATTCATATCTGGTTGGTACCCCCTGTGAAATATATGAGTGTTAATACAAATACAATACACAAAAATATAAATCGTAACACAAAGGAAAATTGAAGTTTACCACTCGACTTGTGGATTATGTATACTAGGGGAGAAATTATTTCCTCGCTCCTCATTCGCCCGTGGAAATAAGTTTAGATCCGGCCAAACTCTTTCAGCCGGAACCTGTTCGGCTAAAACTGCTCCAAAATAACCACCCAATGATTGAGGAATTTCCCTACTTTGCGCAACCTCATTATTGCGAACGTCTTCAGCCTTGATGTACATTTCCAACGGGTTTATCACAATAAATTCCCGGTATTCATCCGGAGTCCCCAAAAAATCTCTCAGAGTTTCATCGTCTTCGATGTTAAACTTAGCATAACAAGCAACCCCTTGCGGAGTCACAGAATATGGATATCTTCCGATTATTTTAAGATTCACCGAACGTTTGCTCACACTCATATTTTTACATATCAACGATACCAATTTATCGTACTCCATTATAAGTGGCAACGTAACATGAGACTTTGGAGATAAACTATAGCTTACTGAGTTACTCGCCACCAAAACCTCATCCCCCCCCCCCCCCCCGCCCAATATAATAGAATCCTAATTCTTCGCTCTTCAGACATTATGACCAAATGCAAAACAACTTAACAAAGAAAATTTTTAGAAGACTTGAAAATATTTATGAATGGATTGTTACAAAATCCTTCACCTCTTTAAATAAGGCAAAAATCAGTCCTGGGTTCAATTATTTGAGGTATAGCATTTTTTTCAAAAATGCTATACCTAGTTGAATTATTGTTAAGTCAGTTAAGCACACAAGAATTATTTGTGGGCCCGCTTCGTATGTATAGCGTTTTACTAAAGACCGCTATATATATAGAGTTTTTTTAAAAAATGCTATACTTAACTGGCCAAACGGCTGTTAAAGCATAGCGTGGTTCCAAAAACGCTATATATATTTTGGTCACTAAGTATTTTTCCCACATATTTATTTTTTTGAGTCCAAAAGAACCACATTTTGATTCTGGACTCACAAAAACAGACACTTTGAAAGAGACGAAGAGTAAAGCATTTTCTACGGTAGCGCAAGGACAATAATACAGACATGTCATCCTCTACAGTAGTACAAGGACAATAATGCAAAAGAGACAAACAACCTGTCATCCTCCATGTACTGTTGCTCAAGGACAATAATGCACAATAGACGTAAAAATAGCACGGTCTAGCCAGTTTTCGGACTGGTCATTCAAAAATAGCTAGCGTTTACCAAGTCAATGAAAAATAGCCACTATTTTGCTGCAATAGAGACCGGTCCAGCATAATATACTGAAGTTCGATGCACCTGTGTATGAACTTCCAGCATATTATGCTGGAACTCCAACACACGGAAAGTTCCAATATAATATATTGGAGATTCGAGCACTTGTGTATGAACTTCCAGCATATTATTGTCACGACCCGGATTTCCCACTCTCGGGAGTCGTGATGGAGCCTACTAGTGAAAGCTAGGCAAGCCAACCAATTGAACTATCCACCTTGTTTCCATTTTTAATCCGACAACAATTAAGAACCAACATTTAAATAACAACAGAATTTAATAAGCGAAAGACTGAATTGCAAGGATTTAATAATTCTACCAATACCAATCCATAACAAATCTACCCAACACTGGTGTCACAACTTCACAGACTGTCTAGGAGTACTACAAATAAAGGTCTGAAAGAAATAATACAACACTGTCTCTGGAAATACATGAAAGAAACAGGAATAAAGATAGAAGGAAACGCCAAGGCCTGCGGACACCTGCAGGACTACCTCGGGTCGCCTGATGAACAAGAATCAGCAATCTCACTGCGGTCCGTAAGCTAAAGCACCGGGATCTGCACAAAAGAGTGCAGAGTGTAGTATCAGCACAACCGACCCCATGTGCTGGTAAGTGCCTAGCCTAACCTCGGCGAAGTAGTGACGAGGCTAGGACCAAACTACCAAATAAACCTGAGCAGTTAAATCAAATATATAGCAAGTAATAATAAAGGAAAACTAGCAGTTTAAGATGGGAAGGGGGACATGCTGTGGGGGTATCATTTACCAACAGTAACTCAGGAGAAAAACATAAGAACAATTTAGAATTGCAGCAGAAGGAATAAGAGAACAATAACAAATCAATATCCACTTTTTATTCTTTATTGTTGCGGCGCGCAACTCGATCCAAATCATAAGACACTATTGCAGCGTGCAACCCGATCCATATCATATTTCACTGATGCGGCGTGCAACCCGATCCATATAATATTGTTGCGGCGTGCAACCCGATCCATATAATATTGTTGCGGTGTGCAACCCGATCCGTATAATATTGTTGCGGCGTGCAACCCGATCCCAATATACAATTCAACACCAGTCACAAAGAATCCCGACAAGGGAGCAATAAGGGAACAACCATATCCCGGCAAGGGAATCGACAGTACGAAGTAAATATGTCCCGGTAAGGAAATCAGCTGTAACCAAACTTGTTCCAACATTTAACTTCACAAAAGAGACCTCAACTAGAACCAATACTCAACCGTAAGGAATTTCCACGAGAATAATCATAATTCTTGCCCAACACAGAGAATCAACAACTTAGGCATTCGTAGTACTTATTAAAAACACAATGATTTCAAATTAAGACTCACGGGCATGCTTGACACCAACGTATAGATACTCGTCACCATGTCTATACGTCGTACTCATCACATAACACATAGCAAATAGGACTCGACTCCTAATCCCTCAAGTTAAGGTTAGACCAAACACTTACCTCGATGCCTCGAACAAAATTCAAGCCTCAACTATCGCTTTACCTATTGATTCCACCACCAATTCGCTCGTATCTAGCCACAAGTTACTTAATTATATCAATAAATGCTAAATGAATCAATTCTAATGCATGGAAATAAGTTTTCTAAAGTTTTTCCCAAAAGTCAAAAATCGACCCCGGGCCCACATGGTCAAAACCTGAGGTTCAAACGAAAACCCAATTACCCATTCACCCACGAACTCAAATATATAATTTGTTTTGAAATCGGACCTCAAATCGAGGTCCAAATCCCCTAAATTTGAAAAACCTAGGTTATACCCAAAATACCCAATTATCCCCATGAAAACCTTTGATTTTGAGTTGAAATCATGTGAAAAAATGTTAAAGATTGAAGAAAACAAGTTAGAAACGACTTACAATCGATTTGGAGAAGAAATTTTCTTTGGAAAATCGCCCAAGAGAATTTATGTTTTGAGAAGATATGAAAAATGGCTGAAAATGCGTCCAAGTGTTAATTAACTGGTCTCCGATATCGCAATTGCGACCAGGATTCGCAATTGCGAACCCTTCAGAGGACTGAGATCTTCGCATTTGCAAAGAAAAATATCGCATTTGCGACCACCCTTTTTTCCTGAGGGGTTCGCATTTGCTAGGCAGGCGTCGCATTTGCGACTGAGGCCTTCCGCATTTGCGACCCAAATGATCGCATTTGCGATCAGGCCTGCCCAGGCCTTTGTTCGCATTTGCGGTAGGATTCTCGCATTTGCGAGCCAGGCTTCGCAAATGCGAAGCCTGCAGGCCTGCAACATACCAGCAAATTCCTAAGTGCAAATTTCACTCCGTGGCCTATCCAAAACTCACCAGAGCCCTCGGGGCTCCAAACCAAACATGCAAACCAACCTAAAAACATCATAAGGACTTGCTCGTGCATTCAAATCACCAAAATAACATCAATAACTATGAATTAAGCCTCAAATTCATGAAATCACTTAAGAACCTCAAATTTTCCAATTTTCTCAAATAAGGTCCGATTCACGTCATTTCAAGTCCGTTTCTTACCAAATTTCTCAGACTCAACTTAAATCACATATAAGACCTGTACTGGGCTCCGGAACCAAAATACGGGCCCGATACCATCAAATTTCAAACACATTTCATTTCCAAAAACTCATATATTTCCTAGGAAACAATTTTCTTTAAAAATTCATTTCTCGGGCTTGGGACCTCGGAATTCGATTCCGGGCGTACGCCCAAGTCCCATATTTTCCTACGGACCCTCCGGGACCGTCAAATCAAGGGTCCAAGTCCGTTTACCCAAAATGTTGACCAAAGTCAACCTAAATTCATTTTAAAAGCAAAAATTATTATTTTTCACAGATTTTCACATAATGGCTTTCCGGGTACGCGCCCGGACTGCGCATGCTAATCGAGGTGAGACAATAAGGAGGTTTTAAGGCCTCGGGACACTGAATTTATTTCTAAAACAAGTGATGACCTTTTGGGTCATCACATCCTCCACCTCTAAAACAACCGTTCGTCCTCGAACGGACATGAGAAAAAAGTACCTGAGTCGGAGAAAAGATGGGGATAACGGCTCCGCATACCGGACTCGGACTCCCAGGTCGATGCCTCTGCAAGCTGACCTCTCCACTAGACACGAACAGAAGGGAAACTTTTCGATCTCAACTGACGAACCTGTCGGTCTAGAATAGCTATCGGCTCCTCCTCATAGGACAGATCCTTGTCCAACTGGACAGTGCTGAAATCTAACACGTGGGATGGATCGCCGTGATACTTCCGAAGCATAGACACATGAAACACTGGATGCACGGCTGATAAACTTGGCGGCAACGCAATCATGTAAGCTACTTCCCCCACTCGATCAAGAATCTCAAACGGGCGAATGAACCTAGGGCTAAGCTTGACCATCTTCCCAAATCGCATCACGCCCTTCATAGGCGACACCCGAAGCAATACCCGCTCACCGACCATGAATGCCAAATCACGAACCTTACGATCAGCATAACTCTTTTGCCTGGACTGAGCTGTACGAAGCCTATCATGGATGATCCTGACCTTGTCCAAGGCATCCTGTACTAGATCTGTACCCAACAACCGAGCCTCTCCCGGCTCAAACCATCCAACCGGCGACCGACACCGCCTACCATACAAAGCCTCATAAGGATCCATCTGGATACTCGACTGGTAACTGTTGTTTGTAGGCAAACTCCGCTAACGGCAAAAACTGATCCCACGAGCCTCCAAAAACAATGACACAAGCTCGGAGCATATCCTCCAAAATCTGAATAGGACGCTCGGACTGCCCGTCCGTCTGAGGATGAAATGCTGTGCTCAACTCGACCCGTGTGCCCAACTCTCGCTGAACTGCTCTTCAGAAATGCGAGGTAAACTGTGTACCTCGATCAGAAATTATAGACACAGGCACACCATGAAGACGAACAATCTCCCGGATATAGATCTCAACTAACCTCTCGGAAGAATAGGAGAGTGCCACAGGAATGAAATGCGCTGACTTAGTCAGCCTATCAACAATAACCCATACCGCATCGAACTTCCTCTGAGTCCGTGGGAGTCCAACAATGAAATCCATAGTGATACGCTCCCACTTCCACTCAGGAATCTCGATCTTCTGGAACAGACCACCAGGTTTCTGATGCTCGTACTTAACCTGCTGACAATTCAAACACCGAGCCACATATGCAACAATGTCCTTCTTCATTCTCCTCCACCAATAATGCTGCCGCAAATCCTGATACATCTTGGCGGCTCCCGGATGAATAGAGTACTGGGAACTATGGGCCTCCTCTAAAATCAACTCCCGAAGTCCATCCACATTAGGCACACAAATACGACCCTTCATGCTCAAAACTCCATCATCTCCTAATGTAACCTGCTTGGCACCTCCGTGCTGCACCGTGTCTCTAAGAACACACAAATGAGGATCATCATACTGCCGATCTCGGATACGCTCCAATAAAGAAGAACGGGAAACTATGCAAGCTAATACACGGCTGGGCTCAGAAACATCCAACCTCACGAACTGATTGGCCAAAGCCTGAACATCCAAGGCAAGTGGTCTCTCACCGACCGGAATATAAGCAAGACTGCCCATACTGGCTGACTTCCTACTCAAAGCATCGGCCACCATATTGGCCTTTCCCAGATGATATAAGATGGTGACATCATACTCTTTTAACAGCTCCAACCACCTTCTTTGCCACAAATTTAACTCCTTCTGCTTGAACAAGTATTGCAAACTCTTGTGATCCGTGAACACCTCACATGCCACGCCATACAGATAATGCCTCTAAATCTTCAGCGTGTGAACAATGGGTGCTAACTCCAAATCATGGACTGGATAGTTCTTCTCATGAATCTTCAACTGACGCGAAGCATAAGCAATGACCTTGCCATCCTGCATCAACACCGCACCAAGCCCAATACAAGATGCATCACAATAAACTATATATGGCCCTGAACCTGTAGGCAAAACCAACACTGGCGCCATAGTCAAAGCTGTCTTGAGCTTCTGAAAGCTCGCCTCACACTCGTCCGACCACCTAAACTGGGCACCCTTCTGGGTCAACCTGGTCATCGGGGCTGCAATAGATGAAAACCCCTCCACAAACCGACGATAATAACTTGACAAACCCAAGAAACTCCAGATCTTTGTAGCTGATGAGGGTCGAGGCCAGTTCTTGACTGCCTCTATCTTCTTTGGATCTACCTGAATACCCTCTGCTGAAACCACATGAACCAAGAAAGCAACTGAATTCAACCAGAACTCACACTTCGAAAACTTAGCATACAACTGGCTATGTCTCAGAGTCTGAAGAACCACTCTCAGATGCTGCTCATACTCCTCCCGGATGCGGGAATAAATCAAAATATCATCAATGAAAACTATCACAAACGAATCCAAGTAAGGCCTGAACACTCAGTTCATCAAATCCATGAAAGCTGCCGGGGCATTTGTCAACCCGAGTGACATCACCAAGAACTCATAATGCCCGTACCGAGTGCGGAAAGCTGTCTTAGGGACATCGGATTCCCTAATCCTCAACTGATGGTAGCCCGATCTCAAGTCAATCTTAGAAAACACTTGGGCACCCTGAAGCTGGTCGAACAAATCATCAATCCTCGGCAATGGGTACTTATTCTTGATTGTGACCTTGTTCAATTGCCGGTAATCTATACACATTCTCATCGACTCGTCCTTCTTCTTGACAAACAACACTGGTGCACCCCATGGCGAGACACTGGGCCTAATGAATCCCTTATCAAGCAAGTCTTGCAACTGCTCCTTCAACTCCTTCAACTCAGGCGGGGCCATACGATACGGCGGAATAGAAATGGACTGAGTGCCCGGGGCCAAATCACTGCAAAAGTCAATATCCCTGTCGGGTGGCATACCTGGCAGGTTTGAAGGAAATACCTCAAGAAACTCACGAAATACAGGCACAGAATCAATAGAACGGACCTCATCACTAGAATCACGAACATATGCCAAATAAGCCAAACACCTCTTCTCGACCATACGCCGAGCCTTCATTTATGAGATAACACTGCGGGTAGAATGACCAGGAGTCCCTCTCCACTCAAGACGAGGTAGACCCGGTAAGGCTAAGGTCACAATCTTGGCATGACAATCCAAGATAGCGTGGTAAGGTGATAGCCAGCCCATCCCCAATATGACATCAAAATCAACCATGTCCAGCAGTAACAAGTCTACTCGGGTCTCAAGACCCACGATCACAACTACGCAAGAACGATGAACACGATCTACCACAATAGAATCACCCACCGGTGTAGACACATAAACAGGAGCACTCAAAGAATCACTAGGCATGACCAGATACGGCGCAAAATAAGATGACACATAAGAGTATGTAGACCCTGGATCAAATAGCACTGAAACATCCCTACTACAAACCAGAACCGTACCTGTGATAACTGCATCGGAAGCCTCGGCCTCAGGCCTGGCTGGAAGAGCATAAAATCAGGGTTGGGCCCTACCACCCTAGACTACATCTCTGGGACGGCCTGCTGCTAGCTGGCCTCCATCTCTAGCGGCCTGAGCTCCACCTCTAACACCTCTACCTCCACCTCTAGCACCTCTACCTCTACCTCTAGCTGGCTGGGCGGGCTGTGGAACACTCGGTGCCTGAACCATGGCACGGGAACCCTGCTGCTACGACTGAATACCCACTAATCTCGGGCAAGCCCTCCGGATATGACCATACTCACTGCACTCATAGCATTCACCTGAGTGCTACGGCTGAGGAAACTGAGACTGACCCTGGCGGGCCGGCTGACCATGAGAATATCTCTGAATATGAGGTGCTCTGATAGGAGCTGGTGGTGGACTGTAGGGCTGCTGATCCGAATACTGCTTATGAGAACCACGGCCACCTGAAGCACCGTGAGAAACCTGAAGTGCTGACTGAAAAGGCCTCGGAGGATGGCCTCTACCATACGAATCCCTGCCTCCAGACGAGGTGCCACTGAACCTGCCTGAATGATGAGGCCTCTTGTCAGACCCCTGACCACCTCCCTGCGATATACCCTCTCAACGCTCCTGGCCACATTGGCCGCCTCCTGGAAAGAAATCTCACTCCCCGCCTCCTTAGCCATCTGAAGTCGAATAGGTTGAATGAGCCTCTCAATGAACCTCCTCACTCTCTACCTTTCAGTGGAAAGTATAAGTAGAGCATGACGGGCCAAATCAATAAACCTGGTCTCGTACTGAGTAACAGTCAGGGAACCCTTCCAAGAATAGCTGTGAAAACTGATCCCAAGTCAGAGCTGGTGACCCAACTGGTCTAGCCAAACAATAATCTCTCCACCAAGTCTTGGCGGATCCAGATAAGCGAAAAGTAGCAAAGTCGACCCCGTTGGTCTCCACTATCCTCATGTTCCTGAGAACCTCGTGACAGCTGTCTAAATAATCCTGGGGATCCTTAGAAGATGCACCGGTGAAAGTGGTAGTGAAGAGCTTGGTGAACCTGTCCAATCTCCACAAGGCATCGGCAGACATAGCCGCTCCACCGCCGGTTTGGGCTACCACTCCCGGCTAAACTGCTCCAGCTGGCTGAGCTACTGGAGTCTAAAACTGGGGAGCCACCTGCTCCGGAGTGCGAGTAGCAGGAGTATGGGCTTCTCCTCCAGCCTGAGAGACGACCGGTGCTACAAGAAGCAAGCCTGCCCGGGTGACACTCTCCATAAGGCCCACTAGACGGACCAGAGCATCCTGGAGTACTGGGGTAGCAATGAACCCCTCTGGGACCTGAGCTGGGCCCATCGGAACTGCCTGGGTCGGAACCTCCTCGTCAAACTCAACCTAAGGCTCCGCCATTGGTGCTGCTGCTCCGGGCTGAGCTCTGCCCCTACCTCGGCCTCTAGCACGGCCTCGGCCTCTGCCCCTCGTGGGAGCTGCTGCTGGGGGCTCGGGATGCTGATCAGCGGATGAGGAAGCGTGTGTTCTCAGCATCTGCGAAAGAACAGAGTAGAAATTCAATTAGCATTGAGAAACCAAATCGCACGACAGGAAAGAATAGATGTGAAGTTTTTTCTAACTCCGTAGCCTCTGGGGGATAAATACAGACGTCTCTGTACTGATCCCTCAGACTCTACTAAGCTTATCTGTGAATTGTGAGACCTATGTAACCTAGCTCTGATACAAACTTGTCACGACCCAGATTTCCCACTCTCGGGAGTCGTGATGACGCCTACTAGTGAAAGCTAGGCAAGCCAACCAATTGAACTATCCACCTTGTTTCCACTTTTAATCCGACAACAATTAAGAACCAACATTTAAATAACAACATAATTTAATAAGCGGAAGACTGAATTGCAAGGATTTAATAATTCTACCAATACCAATCCATAACAAATCTACCCAACATTGGTTTCACAACTTCACAGACTGTCTAGGAGTACTATAAATAAAGGTCTGAAAGAAATAATACAACATTGTCTCTGAAAATACATGAAAGAAACAGGAATAAAGATAGAAGGAAACGCCAAGGCCTGCGGACACCTGCAGGACTACCTCGGGTCACCTGATGAACAAGAATCAGCAATCTCACTGTGGTCCGTAAGCTAAAGCACCGGGATCTGCACAAAAGAGTGTAGAGTGTAGTATCAGCACAACCGACCCCATGTGCTGGTAAGTGCCTAGCCTAACCTCGGCGAAATAGTGACGAGGCTAGGACGAGACTATCAAATAAACCTGAGCAGTTAAATCAAATATATAGCAAGTAATAATAAAGGAAAACTAGCAGTTTAAGATGGAAGGGGGACATGCT
Source organism: Nicotiana attenuata (assembly GCF_001879085.1). Lineage (NCBI taxonomy): Eukaryota > Viridiplantae > Streptophyta > Magnoliopsida > Solanales > Solanaceae > Nicotiana > Nicotiana attenuata. The sequence continues at coordinate 441,836 of NW_017670385.1, read as the reverse complement.
GTGGGGGTATCATTTACCAACAGTAACTCAGGAGAAAAACATAAGAACAATTTAGAATTGCAGCAAAAGGAATAAGAGAACAGTAACAAATCAATATCTACTTTTTATTCTTTATTGTTGCGGCCCGCAACCCGATCCAAATCATAAGACATTGTTGCGACGTGCAACCCGATCCATAAAATATTATTGCGGCGCGCAACCTGATCTATACAATATTGTTGCGGCGTGCAACCCGATCCATATAATATTATTGCGGCGTGCAACCCGATCCATATAATATTATTGCGGCGTGCAACCCGATCCCAATATACAATTCAACACCAATCACAAAGAATCCCGACAAGGGAGCAATAAGGGAACAACCATATTCCAGCAAGGGAATCGTCAGTAAGAAGTAAATACGTCCCGGCAAGGGAATCAGCTATAACCAAACTTGTTCCAACATTTAACTTCACAAAAGAGACCTCAACTAGAACCAATACTCAGTCGTAAGGAATTTCCACGAGAATAATCATAATTCTTGCCCAACACAGAGAATCAACAACTTAGGCATTCATAGTACTTATTAAGAACACAACGATTTCAATTTAAGACTCACGGGCATGCTTGACACAAATGTATAGATACTCGTCACCATGCCTATACGTCGTACTCATCACATAACACATAGCAAATAGGACTCGACTCCTAATCCCTCAAGCTAAGGTTAGACCAAACACTTACCTCGATGCCTCAAACACAATTCAAGCCTCAACTATCGCTTTACCTCTTGATTCCACCACCAATTCGCTCGTATCTAGCCACAAGTTACTAAATTATATCAATAAATGCTAAATGAATCAATTCTAATGCATGGAAATAAGTTTTCTAAAGTTTTTTCCAAAAGTCAAAAATCGACCCCGGGCCCACATGGTCAAAACCTGAGGTTCGAACGAAAACCCGATTACCCATTCACCCACGAACTCAAATATATAATTTGTTTTGAAATCGGATCTCAAATCAAGGTCCAAATTCCCAAAATTTGAAAAATCTAGGTTATACCCAAAACACCCAATTATCCCCATGAAAACCTTTGATTTTGAGTTGAAATCATGTGAAAAAATACTAAAAATTAAAGAAAACGAGTTAGAAACTACTTACAATCGATTTGGAGAAGAAATTTTCTTTGGAAAATCGCCCAAGAGAATTTATGTTTTGAGAAGATATGAAAAATGGCTGAAAATGCGTCCAAGTGTTAATTAACTGGTCTCTGATGTCGCAATTGCGACCAGGGTTCGCAATTGCAAACCCTTCAGAGGACTGAGATCTTCGCATTTGCGAAGAAAAATATCGCATTTGCGACCACCCCTTTTTCTTGAGGGGTTCGCATTTGCGAGGCAGGCGTCGCATTTGCGACTGGGGCCTTCCGCATTTGCGACCCAAATAATCGCATTTGCGATCAGGCCTACCCAGGCCTTTGTTCGCATTTGCGGTAGGCTTCTCGCATTTGCGAGCTCGCATTTGCGAGCCAGGCTTCGCAAAATGCGAAGCCTGCAGGCCTGCAACATACCAGCAATTCCTAAGTGCAAATTTCACTCCATGGCCTATCCAACACTCACCCGAGTCCTCGGGGCTCCAAACCAAACATGCACACCAACCTAAAAACATCATACGGACTTGCTCGTGCCTTCAAATCACCAAAATAACATCAAAAACTATGAATTAAGCCTCAAATTCATGAAATCACTTAAGAACCTCAAAATTTCCAATTTTCTCAAATAAGGTCCGATTCACGTCATTTCAAGTCCGTTTCTTACCAAATTTCACAGACTCAACTTAAATCACATATAAGACCTGTACCGGGCTCCGGAACTAAAATACGGGCCCGATACCATCAAATTTCAAACACATTTCATTTCCAAAAACTCATATATCTCCCAGAAAATAATTTTTTTTAAAAATTCATTTCTCGGGCTTGGGACCTCGGAATTCGATTCCGGGCATACGCCCAAGTCCCATATTTTCCGACGGACCCTCCGGGACCGTCAAATCACGGGTCCGGGTCCGGATCCGTTTACCCAAAATGTTGACCAAAGTCAACCTAAATTCATTTTAAAAGCAAAAATTATTATTTTTCACAGATTTTCACATAATGGCTTTCCGGATACGCGCCCGGACTGCGCACGCAAATCGAAGTGAGACAATAAGGAGGTTTTAAGGCCTCGGGACACTGAATTTATTTCTAAAACAAGTGATGACCTGTTGGGTCATCACAATTATACTGGACCGGTATACTTTGCTGGAACTCCAGTATATTATGTTGGAGTTCTAGTGTACTTATGCTGGAACTCCATCATATTATGCTGGAGTTCCATCATACTTATCCTGGAACTCCAGTATAATATGCTGGAGTTCAAGTATACTTATGCTGGAACTCCAGCATAATATACTGGCGTATTTTTCGGGTTTTGAACAGTGTTTTCGCTCAGATTTATCTTTACATGAAAAGTGGCTAAATTTTGATTCCTTTTGAAATTGGACTTTTTTGAATGATCACTTGTAAATCTGGCTATTTTTAAATTTCTTCCACAATAGACTGATACCACACTCTACTTGAAGAAAGCAAATTTCATTTGGAAGTAAAGACTACAAAAGCCTATAAAAGGAGAAGATCTATGAAAACAGAATATAGATCGGAACTACAACCAGAACGGAAAATTACTCTCTACTTCCCAACCACCATTCGAAGAACAACATATTCCCTTCGTCACTTCTTCCTCAGCTTACCAACTAAACCCTGAAACCATTCTCCATATGTAAAACATTCCCCTATGTATGCTCTATTAGTTCAAGTTCAACTAGTTTTATGTTTTGGTGTGCAATTTTTTTCAAAATTCAGTAAACTCTTTCTGGTTCACGAAAAGGGAAATCTCTCTCATGTAAATATGAAAGTTACTGTTTTTATCTATAAATTATGTTTCTATCTATTACCCCGGTTTATTTATGTTTTAAATTATGTAGTTATGTTTTTAGTTCATAAATATGTCTTATGAATTTAATTCCTCGTTTGTTAATTTGTACATAACTAAAAAAATTACTCTAAGTATATGATTATCTTTCCAACTTCTTAGTAAGTCTGATGGATTAATCTGTAAATTCCTAGAAGAGATCGGTTAAAAGAAGCCCAAAAAATTGTCAGAAAGGTATTAAAATGGGTAATTATGTTAACTGTGGCCAGGGAGAGATTAAAGAAAGAAGTACTAAGAAAAGATTCAGATCTTTAAGGTGAGAAACAAGAAATGAACAGA